>NW_027189331.1:0-285308 GCF_040958095.1 Procambarus clarkii
CTAAATTCGATGATTTTTCGTACGAAACAAAATTCAAGAAAACTTGCTTAAAATGCAATATTATGCGAATTTCTGAGATTTGAAGGCCAAATCACATATCGTGATACTACATGAAATAGAATCGAAATATTGGTAAAAAATGAATATATTTAAGTAGTATCAAACTACATGAAAAACGTGAAAAAAGTCACTATTTAACCATATTTGAGGATTTTAACTTCAAATCATAGAGCGAGGTTTCGTATTATTTAGATCCAAGAAAAGACATATGACAATGTTGTTTCCAATACAAATTATAAAAATCAATGTGTTTTCATTAGAATTAACTAAAATGTTCCTGATTTTCCGTTTATATTACCTAGGGAAGATGTACACGTAAAACCGCTCTAATCCGGCTGGAACGTCGATATATGCAATAAAAACCGAACTTCTCCCCTTTTCATTATCTTACTCAGTATTTTAACGAGAAACAAATAGATGATTGAAAATGAAGTATTTAAGGTTATTATCTAATCAATTATGTGTTTGCATCATTTTTATCGTATATATATGAATTAATACCCATAGACTGAAAATTCACAAAAACGTGGAAAACGGCAAAATATTGCCTAATTCGATGATATTTTGTTTAAGTCACATTAAGGAAAAGGGGATGATAAACGTCAAAATATTGCTAAATTCGATGATTTTTCGTACGAAACAAAAGGCAAGAAAACTTGCTTAAAATGCAATATTATGCGAAATTCTGAGATTTGAAGGCCAAATCACATATTGTGATACTACATGAAATAGAATCGAAATATTGGTAAAAATGAATGTATTTACGTAGTATCAAACTACATGAAAAACTTGAAAAAAAGTCACTATTTAACCATATTTGAGGATTTCAACTTCAAATCATAGAGCGAGGTTTCGTATTATTTAGATCCAAGAAAAGACATATGACAATGTTGTTTCCAATACAAATGATAAAAATCAATGTATTTTCATTAGTATTAACTAAAATGTTCCTGACTTTCCGTTTATATTAACGATGGAAGATGTACACGAAAATCGCTCTATTCCGGCTGAAACGTCGATATATGCAATAAAAACAGAACATCTCCCCTTTTCAATATCTTACTCAGTATTTTAACGAGAAACAAATAGTTGATTGAAAATGAAGTATTTAAGGTTATTATCTAATGTATTATGTGTTTGCGTCATTTTTATCGTATATATAATGAATGAATACCCATAGACTGAAAATTCACAAAAACGTGGAAAAACGGCAAAATATTGCCTAATTCGATGATATTTTGTTTAAATCAAATAAAGGAAAAGGGGATGATAAACGCCAAATATTGCTAAATTCGATGATTTTTCGTACGAAACAAAATGCAAGAAAACTTGCTTAAAATGCAATATTATGCGAAATTCTGAGATTTGAAGGACAAATCACATATCGTGATACGACATGAAAGAGTAATGAAATATTGATAAAAATGAATATATTTACGTAATATCAAACTACATGAAAAAAGTGAAAAAAGTCAATATTTAACCATATTTGAGGATTTTAACTTCAAATCATAGAGCGAGGTTTGGTATTATTTAGATCCAAGAATAGACATATGACAATGTTGTTTCCAATACAAATGATAAAAATCAAAGTGTTTTCATTAGAATTAACTTAAATGTTCCTGATTTTCCGTTTATATTACCGAGGGAAGATGTACACGTAAAACCGCTCTAATCCGGCTGAAACGTCGATATATGCAATAAAAACAGAACTTCTCCCCTTTTCAATATCTTACTCAGTATTTTAATGAGAAACAAATAGATGATTGAAAATGAAGTATTTAAGTTATTATCTAATCAATTATGTGTTTGCATCATTTTTATCGTATATATTTGAATTAATACCCATAGACTGTAAATTCACAAAAACGTAGAAAACGGCAAAATATTGCCTAATTCGATGATATTTTGTTTAAATCAAATAAAGGAAAAGGGGATGATTAACGTCAAAATATTGCTAAATTCGATGATTTTTCGTACGAAACAAAATGCAAGAAAACTTGCTTAAAATGCAATATTATGCGAAATTCTGAGATTTGAAGGCAAAACCACATATCGTGATACTACATGAAATAGAGTCGAAATATTGGTAAAAGTGAATATATATACGTAGTATCAAACTAATGAAAAACGTGAAAAAAGTCACAATTTATCCATATTTGAGGATTTTAACTTCAAATCATAGAGCGAGGTTTCGTATTATTTAGATCCAAGAAAAGACATATGACAATGTTGTTTCCAATACAAATTATAAAAATCAATGTGTTTTCATTAGAATTAACTAAAATGTTCCTGATTTTCCGTTTATATTACCGAGGGAAGATGTACACGTAAAACCGCTCTAATCCGGCTGAAACGTCGATATATGCAATAAAAACCGAACTTCTCCCCTTTTCAATATATTACTCAGTATTTTAACGAGAAACAAATAGATGATTGAAAATGAAGTATTTAAGTTATTATCTAATCAATTATGTGTTTGCATCATTTTTATCGTATATATATGAATTAATACCCATAGACTGTAAATTCACAAAAACGTAGAAAACGGCAAAATATTGCCTAATTCGATGATATTTTGTTTAAGTCACATAAAGGAAAAGGGGATGATAAACGTCAAAATATTGCTAAATTCGATGATTTTTCGTACGAAACAAAATTCAAGAAAACTTGCTTAAAATGCAATATTATGCGAATTTCTGAGATTTGAAGGCCAAATCACATATCGTGATACTACATGAAATAGAATCGAAATATTGGTAAAAAATGAATATATTTAAGTAGTATCAAACTACATGAAAAACGTGAAAAAAGTCACTATTTAACCATATTTGAGGATTTTAACTTCAAATCATAGAGCGAGGTTTCGTATTATTTAGATCCAAGAAAAGACATATGACAATGTTGTTTCCAATACAAATTATAAAAATCAATGTGTTTTCATTAGAATTAACTAAAATGTTCCTGATTTTCCGTTTATATTACCTAGGGAAGATGTACACGTAAAACCGCTCTAATCCGGCTGGAACGTCGATATATGCAATAAAAACCGAACTTCTCCCCTTTTCATTATCTTACTCAGTATTTTAACGAGAAACAAATAGATGATTGAAAATGAAGTATTTAAGGTTATTATCTAATCAATTATGTGTTTGCATCATTTTTATCGTATATATATGAATTAATACCCATAGACTGAAAATTCACAAAAACGTGGAAAACGGCAAAATATTGCCTAATTCGATGATATTTTGTTTAAGTCACATTAAGGAAAAGGGGATGATAAACGTCAAAATATTGCTAAATTCGATGATTTTTCGTACGAAACAAAAGGCAAGAAAACTTGCTTAAAATGCAATATTATGCGAATTTCTGAGATTTGAAGGCCAAATCACATATTGTGATACTACATGAAATAGAATCGAAATATTGGTAAAAATGAATGTATTTACGTAGTATCAAACTACATGAAAAACTTGAAAAAAAGTCACTATTTAACCATATTTGAGGATTTCAACTTCAAATCATAGAGCGAGGTTTCGTATTATTTAGATCCAAGAAAAGACATATGACAATGTTGTTTCCAATACAAATGATAAAAATCAATGTATTTTCATTAGTATTAACTAAAATGTTCCTGACTTTCCGTTTATATTAACGATGGAAGATGTACACGAAAATCGCTCTATTCCGGCTGAAACGTCGATATATGCAATAAAAACAGAACATCTCCCCTTTTCAATATCTTACTCAGTATTTTAACGAGAAACAAATAGTTGATTGAAAATGAAGTATTTAAGGTTATTATCTAATGTATTATGTGTTTGCGTCATTTTTATCGTATATATAATGAATGAATACCCATAGACTGAAAATTCACAAAAACGTGGAAAAACTGCAAAATATTGCCTAATTCGATGATATTTTGTTTAAATCAAATAAAGGAAAAGGGGATGATAAACGCCAAATATTGCTAAATTCGATGATTTTTCGTACGAAACAAAATGCAAGAAAACTTGCTTAAAATGCAATATTATGCGAAATTCTGAGATTTGAAGGACAAATCACATATCGTGATACGACATGAAAGCGTAATGAAATATTGATAAAAATGAATATATTTACGTAATATCAAACTACATGAAAAAAGTGAAAAAAGTCAATATTTAACCATATTTGAGGATTTTAACTTCAAATCATAGAGCGAGGTTTCGTATTATTTAGATCCAAGAATAGACATATGACAATGTTGTTTCCAATACAAATGATAAAAATCAAAGTGTTTTCATTAGAATTAACTTAAATGTTCCTGATTTTCCGTTTATATTACCGAGGGAAGATGTACACGTAAAACCGCTCTAATCCGGCTGAAACGTCGATATATGCAATAAAAACAGAACTTCTCCCCTTTTCAATATCTTACTCAGTATTTTAATGAGAAACAAATAGTTGATTCAAAATGAAGTATTTAAGGTTATTATCTAATGTATTATGTGTTTGCGTCATTTTTATCGTATATATAATGAATTAATACCCATAGACTGAAAATTCACAAAAACGTGGAAAAACGGCAAAATATTGCCTAATTCGATGATATTTTGTTTAAGTCACATAAAGGAAAAGGGGATGATAAACGTCAAAATATTGCTAAAATCGATGATTTTTCGTACGAAACAAAATGCAAGAAAACTTGCTTAAAATGCAATATTATGCGAAATTCTGAGATTTGAAGGCAAAATCACATATCGTGATACTACATGAAATAGAATCGAAATATTGGTAAAAATGAATATATTTACGTAATATCAAACTACATGAAAAACGTGAAAAAGTCAATATTTAACCATATTTGATGATTTTAACTTCAAATCATAGAGCGAGGTTTCGTATTATTTAGATCCAAGAAAAGACATATGACAATGTTGTTTCCAATACAAATGATAAAAATCAATGTATTTTCATTAGTATTAACTAAAATGTTCCTGATTTTCCGTTTATATTACCGATGGAAGATGTACACGAAAATCGCTCTATTCCGGCTGAAACGTCGATATATGCAATAAAAACAGAACTTCTCCCCTTTTCAATATAATACTCAGTATTTTAACGAGAAATAAATAGTTGATTGAAAATGAAGTATTTAAGGTTATTATCTAATGTATTATGTGTTTGCGTCATTTTTATCGTATATATAATGAATTAATACCCATAGACTGAAAATTCACGAACACGTGGAAAAACGGCAAAATATTGCCTAATTCGATGATATTTTGTTTAAATCAAATAAAGGAAAAGGGGATGATAAACGCCAAATATTGCTAAATTCGATGATTTTTCGTACGAAACAAAATGCAAGAAAACTTGCTTAAAATGCAATATTATGCGAAATTCTGAGATTTGAAGGACAAATCACATATCGTGATACGACATGAAAGAGTAATGAAATATTGATAAAAATGAATATATTTACGTAATATCAAACTACATGAAAAAAGTGAAAAAATCAATATTTAACCATATTTGAGGATTTTAACTTCAAATCATAGAGCGAGGTTTCGTATTATTTAGATCCAAGAATAGACATATGACAATGTTGTTTCCAATACAAATGATAAAAATCAATGTGTTTTCATTAGAATTAACTAAAATGTTCCTGATTTTCCGTTTATATTACCGAGGGAAGATGTACACGTAAAACCGCTCTAATCCGGCTGAAACGTCGATATATGTAATAAAAACCGAACTTCTCCCCTTTTCAATATCTTACTCAGTATTTTAACGAGAAACAAATAGATGATTGAAAATGAAGTATTTAAGTTATTATCTAATCAATTATGTGTTTGCATCATTTTTATCGTATATATTTGAATTAATACCCATAGACTGTAAATTCACAAAAACGTAGAAAACGGCAAAATATTGCCTAATTCGATGATATTTTGTTTAAATCAAATAAAGGAAAAGGGGATGATTAACGTCAAAATATTGCTAAATTCGATGATTTTTCGTACGATACAAAATGCAAGAAAACTTGCTTAAAATGCAATATTATGCGAAATTCTGAGATTTGAAGGCAAAATCACATATCGTGATACTACATGAAATAGAGTCGAAATATTGGTAAAAGTGAATATATATACGTAGTATCAAACTAATGAAAAACGTGAAAAAAGTCACTATTTATCCATATTTGAGGATTTTAACTTCAAATCATAGAGCGAGGTTTCGTATTATTTAGATCCAAGAAAAGACATATGACAATCTTGTTTCCAATACAAATCATAAAAATCAATGTATTTTCATTAGTATTAACTAAAATGTTCCTGACTTTCCGTTTATATTAACGATGGAAGATGTACACGAAAATCGCTCTATTCCGGCTGAAACGTCGATATATGCAATAAAAACAGAACATCTCCCCTTTTCAATATCTTACTCAGTATTTTAACGAGAAACAAATAGTTGATTGAAAATGAAGTATTTAAGGTTATTATCTAATGTATTATGTGTTTGCGTCATTTTTATCGTATATATAATGAATGAATACCCATAGACTGAAAATTCACAAAAACGTGGAAAAACGGCAAAATATTGCCTAATTCGATGATATTTTGTTTAAATCAAATAAAGGAAAAGGGGATGATAAACGCCAAATATTGCTAAATTCGATGATTTTTCGTACGAAACAAAATGCAAGAAAACTTGCTTAAAATGCAATATTATGCGAAATTCTGAGATTTGAAGGACAAATCACATATCGTGATACGACATGAAAGAGTAATGAAATATTGATAAAAATGAATATAT
This sequence comes from Procambarus clarkii, assembly GCF_040958095.1. Classification (NCBI taxonomy): domain Eukaryota; kingdom Metazoa; phylum Arthropoda; class Malacostraca; order Decapoda; family Cambaridae; genus Procambarus; species Procambarus clarkii. Next base: position 6,868 of record NW_027189331.1, read on the forward strand.
TTACGTAATATCAAACTACATGAAAAAAGTGAAAAAAAGTCAATATTTAACCATATTTGAGGATTTTAACTTCAAATCATAGAGCGAGGTTTCGTATTATTTAGATCCAAGAATAGACATATGACAATGTTGTTTCATATACAAATGATAAAAATCAAAGTGTTTTCATTAGAATTAACTTAAATGTTCCTGATTTTTTGTTTATATTACCGAGGGAAGATGTACACGTAAAACCGCTCTAATCCGGCTGAAACGTCGATATATGCAATAAAAACAGAACTTCTCCCCTTTTCAATATCTTACTCAGTATTTTAATGAGAAACAAATAGATGATTGAAAATGAAGTATTTAAGTTATTATCTAATCAATTATGTGTTTGCATCATTTTTATCGTATATATTTGAATTAATACCCATAGACTGTAAATTCACAAAAACGTAGAAAACGGCAAAATATTGCCTAATTCGATGATATTTTGTTTAAATTAAATAAAGGAAAAGGGGATGATTAACGTCAAAATATTGCTAAATTCGATGATTTTTCGTACGAAACAAAATGCAAGAAAACTTGCTTAAAATGCAATATTATGCGAAATTCTGAGATTTGAAGGCAAAATCACATATCGTGATACTACATGAAATAGAGTCGAAATATTGGTAAAAGTGAATATATATACGTAGTATCAAACTAATGAAAAACGTGAAAAAAGTCACTATTTATCCATATTTGAGGATTTTAACTTCAAATCATAGAGCGAGGTTTCGTATTATTTAGATCCAAGAAAAGACATATGACAATGTTGTTTCCAATACAAATTATAAAAATCAATGTGTTTTCATTAGAATTAACTAAAATGTTCCTGATTTTCCGTTTATATTACCGAGGGAAGATGTACACGTAAAACCGCTCTAATCCGGCTGAAACGTCGATATATGCAATAAAAACCGAACTTCTCCCCTTTTCAATATATTACTCAGTATTTTAACGAGAAACAAATAGATGATTGAAAATGAAGTATTTAAGTTATTATCTAATCAATTATGTGTTTGCATCATTTTTATCGTATATATATGAATTAATACCCATAGACTGTAAATTCACAAAAACGTAGAAAACGGCAAAATATTGCCTAATTCGATGATATTTTGTTTAAGTCACATAAAGGAAAAGGGGATGATAAACGTCAAAATATTGCTAAATTCGATGATTTTTCGTACGAAACAAAATTCAAGAAAACTTGCTTAAAATGCAATATTATGCGAATTTCTGAGATTTGAAGGCCAAATCACATATCGTGATACTACATGAAATAGAATCGAAATATTGGTAAAAAATGAATATATTTAAGTAGTATCAAACTACATGAAAAACGTGAAAAAAGTCACTATTTAACCATATTTGAGGATTTTAACTTCAAATCATAGAGCGAGGTTTCGTATTATTTAGATCCAAGAAAAGACATATGACAATGTTGTTTCCAATACAAATTATAAAAATCAATGTGTTTTCATTAGAATTAACTAAAATGTTCCTGATTTTCCGTTTATATTACCTAGGGAAGATGTACACGTAAAACCGCTCTAATCCGGCTGGAACGTCGATATATGCAATAAAAACCGAACTTCTCCCCTTTTCATTATCTTACTCAGTATTTTAACGAGAAACAAATAGATGATTGAAAATGAAGTATTTAAGGTTATTATCTAATCAATTATGTGTTTGCATCATTTTTATCGTATATATATGAATTAATACCCATAGACTGAAAATTCACAAAAACGTGGAAAACGGCAAAATATTGCCTAATTCGATGATATTTTGTTTAAGTCACATTAAGGAAAAGGGGATGATAAACGTCAAAATATTGCTAAATTCGATGATTTTTCGTACGAAACAAAAGGCAAGAAAACTTGCTTAAAATGCAATATTATGCGAATTTCTGAGATTTGAAGGCCAAATCACATATTGTGATACTACATGAAATAGAATCGAAATATTGGTAAAAATGAATGTATTTACGTAGTATCAAACTACATGAAAAACTTGAAAAAAAGTCACTATTTAACCATATTTGAGGATTTCAACTTCAAATCATAGAGCGAGGTTTCGTATTATTTAGATCCAAGAAAAGACATATGACAATGTTGTTTCCAATACAAATGATAAAAATCAATGTATTTTCATTAGTATTAACTAAAATGTTCCTGACTTTCCGTTTATATTAACGATGGAAGATGTACACGAAAATCGCTCTATTCCGGCTGAAACGTCGATATATGCAATAAAAACAGAACATCTCCCCTTTTCAATATCTTACTCAGTATTTTAACGAGAAACAAATAGTTGATTGAAAATGAAGTATTTAAGGTTATTATCTAATGTATTATGTGTTTGCGTCATTTTTATCGTATATATAATGAATGAATACCCATAGACTGAAAATTCACAAAAACGTGGAAAAACTGCAAAATATTGCCTAATTCGATGATATTTTGTTTAAATCAAATAAAGGAAAAGGGGATGATAAACGCCAAATATTGCTAAATTCGATGATTTTTCGTACGAAACAAAATGCAAGAAAACTTGCTTAAAATGCAATATTATGCGAAATTCTGAGATTTGAAGGACAAATCACATATCGTGATACGACATGAAAGAGTAATGAAATATTGATAAAAATGAATATATTTACGTAATATCAAACTACATGAAAAAAGTGAAAAAAGTCAATATTTAACCATATTTGAGGATTTTAACTTCAAATCATAGAGCGAGGTTTCGTATTATTTAGATCCAAGAATAGACATATGACAATGTTGTTTCCAATACAAATGATAAAAATCAAAGTGTTTTCATTAGAATTAACTTAAATGTTCCTGATTTTCCGTTTATATTACCGAGGGAAGATGTACACGTAAAACCGCTCTAATCCGGCTGAAACGTCGATATATGCAATAAAAACAGAACTTCTCCCCTTTTCAATATCTTACTCAGTATTTTAATGAGAAACAAATAGTTGATTCAAAATGAAGTATTTAAGGTTATTATCTAATGTATTATGTGTTTGCGTCATTTTTATCGTATATATAATGAATTAATACCCATAGACTGAAAATTCACAAAAACGTGGAAAAACGGCAAAATATTGCCTAATTCGATGATATTTTGTTTAAGTCACATAAAGGAAAAGGGGATGATAAACGTCAAAATATTGCTAAAATCGATGATTTTTCGTACGAAACAAAATGCAAGAAAACTTGCTTAAAATGCAATATTATGCGAAATTCTGAGATTTGAAGGCAAAATCACATATCGTGATACTACATGAAATAGAATCGAAATATTGGTAAAAATGAATATATTTACGTAATATCAAACTACATGAAAAACGTGAAAAAGTCAATATTTAACCATATTTGATGATTTTAACTTCAAATCATAGAGCGAGGTTTCGTATTATTTAGATCCAAGAAAAGACATATGACAATGTTGTTTCCAATACAAATGATAAAAATCAATGTATTTTCATTAGTATTAACTAAAATGTTCCTGATTTTCCGTTTATATTACCGATGGAAGATGTACACGAAAATCGCTCTATTCCGGCTGAAACGTCGATATATGCAATAAAAACAGAACTTCTCCCCTTTTCAATATAATACTCAGTATTTTAACGAGAAATAAATAGTTGATTGAAAATGAAGTATTTAAGGTTATTATCTAATGTATTATGTGTTTGCGTCATTTTTATCGTATATATAATGAATTAATACCCATAGACTGAAAATTCACGAACACGTGGAAAAACGGCAAAATATTGCCTAATTCGATGATATTTTGTTTAAATCAAATAAAGGAAAAGGGGATGATAAACGCCAAATATTGCTAAATTCGATGATTTTTCGTACGAAACAAAATGCAAGAAAACTTGCTTAAAATGCAATATTATGCGAAATTCTGAGATTTGAAGGACAAATCACATATCGTGATACGACATGAAAGAGTAATGAAATATTGATAAAAATGAATATATTTACGTAATATCAAACTACATGAAAAAAGTGAAAAAATCAATATTTAACCATATTTGAGGATTTTAACTTCAAATCATAGAGCGAGGTTTCGTATTATTTAGATCCAAGAATAGACATATGACAATGTTGTTTCCAATACAAATGATAAAAATCAATGTGTTTTCATTAGAATTAACTAAAATGTTCCTGATTTTCCGTTTATATTACCGAGGGAAGATGTACACGTAAAACCGCTCTAATCCGGCTGAAACGTCGATATATGTAATAAAAACCGAACTTCTCCCCTTTTCAATATCTTACTCAGTATTTTAACGAGAAACAAATAGATGATTGAAAATGAAGTATTTAAGTTATTATCTAATCAATTATGTGTTTGCATCATTTTTATCGTATATATTTGAATTAATACCCATAGACTGTAAATTCACAAAAACGTAGAAAACGGCAAAATATTGCCTAATTCGATGATATTTTGTTTAAATCAAATAAAGGAAAAGGGGATGATTAACGTCAAAATATTGCTAAATTCGATGATTTTTCGTACGATACAAAATGCAAGAAAACTTGCTTAAAATGCAATATTATGCGAAATTCTGAGATTTGAAGGCAAAATCACATATCGTGATACTACATGAAATAGAGTCGAAATATTGGTAAAAGTGAATATATATACGTAGTATCAAACTAATGAAAAACGTGAAAAAAGTCACTATTTATCCATATTTGAGGATTTTAACTTCAAATCATAGAGCGAGGTTTCGTATTATTTAGATCCAAGAAAAGACATATGACAATCTTGTTTCCAATACAAATGATAAAAATCAATGTATTTTCATTAGTATTAACTAAAATGTTCCTGACTTTCCGTTTATATTAACGATGGAAGATGTACACGAAAATCGCTCTATTCCGGCTGAAACGTCGATATATGCAATAAAAACAGAACATCTCCCCTTTTCAATATCTTACTCAGTATTTTAACGAGAAACAAATAGTTGATTGAAAATGAAGTATTTAAGGTTATTATCTAATGTATTATGTGTTTGCGTCATTTTTATCGTATATATAATGAATGAATACCCATAGACTGAAAATTCACAAAAACGTGGAAAAACGGCAAAATATTGCCTAATTCGATGATATTTTGTTTAAATCAAATAAAGGAAAAGGGGATGATAAACGCCAAATATTGCTAAATTCGATGATTTTTCGTACGAAACAAAATGCAAGAAAACTTGCTTAAAATGCAATATTATGCGAAATTCTGAGATTTGAAGGACAAATCACATATCGTGATACGACATGAAAGAGTAATGAAATATTGATAAAAATGAATATATTTACGTAATATCAAACTACATGAAAAAAGTGAAAAAAGTCAATATTTAACCATATTTGAGGATTTTAACTTCAAATCATAGAGCGAGGTTTCGTATTATTTAGATCCAAGAATAGACATATGACAATGTTGTTTCATATACAAATGATAAAAATCAAAGTGTTTTCATTAGAATTAACTTAAATGTTCCTGATTTTCCGTTTATATTACCGAGGGAAGATGTACACGTAAAACCGCTCTAATCCGGCTGAAACGTCGATATATGCAATAAAAACAGAACTTCTCCCCTTTTCAATATCTTACTCAGTATTTTAATGAGAAACAAATAGATGATTGAAAATGAAGTATTTAAGTTATTATCTAATCAATTATGTGTTTGCATCATTTTTATCGTATATATTTGAATTAATACCCATAGACTGTAAATTCACAAAAACGTAGAAAACGGCAAAATATTGCCTAATTCGATGATATTTTGTTTAAATTAAATAAAGGAAAAGGGGATGATTAACGTCAAAATATTGCTAAATTCGATGATTTTTCGTACGAAACAAAATGCAAGAAAACTTGCTTAAAATGCAATATTATGCGAAATTCTGAGATTTGAAGGCAAAATCACATATCGTGATACTACATGAAATAGAGTCGAAATATTGGTAAAAGTGAATATATATACGTAGTATCAAACTAATGAAAAACGTGAAAAAAGTCACTATTTATCCATATTTGAGGATTTTAACTTCAAATCATAGAGCGAGGTTTCGTATTATTTAGATCCAAGAAAAGACATATGACAATGTTGTTTCCAATACAAATTATAAAAATCAATGTGTTTTCATTAGAATTAACTAAAATGTTCCTGATTTTCCGTTTATATTACCGAGGGAAGATGTACACGTAAAACCGCTCTAATCCGGCTGAAACGTCGATATATGCAATAAAAACCGAACTTCTCCCCTTTTCAATATATTACTCAGTATTTTAACGAGAAACAAATAGATGATTGAAAATGAAGTATTTAAGTTATTATCTAATCAATTATGTGTTTGCATCATTTTTATCGTATATATATGAATTAATACCCATAGACTGTAAATTCACAAAAACGTAGAAAACGGCAAAATATTGCCTAATTCGATGATATTTTGTTTAAGTCACATAAAGGAAAAGGGGATGATAAACGTCAAAATATTGCTAAATTCGATGATTTTTCGTACGAAACAAAATTCAAGAAAACTTGCTTAAAATGCAATATTATGCGAATTTCTGAGATTTGAAGGCCAAATCACATATCGTGATACTACATGAAATAGAATCGAAATATTGGTAAAAAATGAATATATTTAAGTAGTATCAAACTACATGAAAAACGTGAAAAAAGTCACTATTTAACCATATTTGAGGATTTTAACTTCAAATCATAGAGCGAGGTTTCGTATTATTTAGATCCAAGAAAAGACATATGACAATGTTGTTTCCAATACAAATTATAAAAATCAATGTGTTTTCATTAGAATTAACTAAAATGTTCCTGATTTTCCGTTTATATTACCTAGGGAAGATGTACACGTAAAACCGCTCTAATCCGGCTGGAACGTCGATATATGCAATAAAAACCGAACTTCTCCCCTTTTCATTATCTTACTCATTATTTTAACGAGAAACAAATAGATGATTGAAAATGAAGTATTTAAGGTTATTATCTAATCAATTATGTGTTTGCATCATTTTTATCGTATATATATGAATTAATACCCATAGACTGAAAATTCACAAAAACGTGGAAAACGGCAAAATATTGCCTAATTCGATGATATTTTGTTTAAGTCACATTAAGGAAAAGGGGATGATAAACGTCAAAATATTGCTAAATTCGATGATTTTTCGTACGAAAGAAAAGGCAAGAAAACTTGCTTAAAATGCAATAGTATGCGAAATTCTGAGATTTGAAGGCCAAATCACATATTGTGATACTACATGAAATAGAATCGAAATATTGGTAAAAATGAATGTATTTACGTAGTATCAAACTACATGAAAAACTTGAAAAAAAGTCACTATTTAACCATATTTGATGATTTTAACTTCAAATCATAGAGCGAGGTTTCGTATTATTTAGATCCAAGAAAAGACATATGACAATGTTGTTTCCAATACAAATGATAAAAATCAATGTATTTTCATTAGTATTAACTAAAATGTTCCTGATTTTCCGTTTATATTACCGATGGAAGATGTACACGAAAATCGCTCTATTCCGGCTGAAACGTCGATATATGCAATAAAAACAGAACTTCTCCCCTTTTCAATATAATACTCAGTATTTTAACGAGAAATAAATAGTTGATTGAAAATGAAGTATTTAAGGTTATTATCTAATGTATTATGTGTTTGCGTCATTTTTATCGTATATATAATGAATTAATACCCATAGACTGAAAATTCACGAACACGTGGAAAAACGGCAAAATATTGCCTAATTCGATGATATTTTGTTTAAATCAAATAAAGGAAAAGGGGATGATAAACGCCAAATATTGCTAAATTCGATGATTTTTCGTACGAAACAAAATGCAAGAAAACTTGCTTAAAATGCAATATTATGCGAAATTCTGAGATTTGAAGGACAAATCACATATCGTGATACGACATGAAAGAGTAATGAAATATTGATAAAAATGAATATATTTACGTAATATCAAACTACATGAAAAAAGTGAAAAAATCAATATTTAACCATATTTGAGGATTTTAACTTCAAATCATAGAGCGAGGTTTCGTATTATTTAGATCCAAGAATAGACATATGACAATGTTGTTTCCAATACAAATGATAAAAATCAATGTGTTTTCATTAGAATTAACTAAATGTTCCTGATTTTCCGTTTATATTACCGAGGGAAGATGTACACGTAAAACCGCTCTAATCCGGCTGAAACGTCGATATATGTAATAAAAACCGAACTTCTCCCCTTTTCAATATCTTACTCAGTATTTTAACGAGAAACAAATAGATGATTGAAAATGAAGTATTTAAGTTATTATCTAATCAATTATGTGTTTGCATCATTTTTATCGTATATATTTGAATTAATACCCATAGACTGTAAATTCACAAAAACGTAGAAAACGGCAAAATATTGCCTAATTCGATGATATTTTGTTTAAATCAAATAAAGGAAAAGGGGATGATTAACGTCAAAATATTGCTAAATTCGATGATTTTTCGTACGAAACAAAATGCAAGAAAACTTGCTTAAAATGCAATATTATGCGAAATTCTGAGATTTGAAGGCAAAATCACATATCGTGATACTACATGAAATAGAGTCGAAATATTGGTAAAAGTGAATATATATACGTAGTATCAAACTAATGAAAAACGTGAAAAAAGTCACTATTTATCCATATTTGAGGATTTTAACTTCAAATCATAGAGCGAGGTTTCGTATTATTTAGATCCAAGAAAAGACATATGACAATGTTGTTTCCAATACAAATTATAAAAATCAATGTGTTTTCATTAGAATTAACTAAAATGTTCCTGATTTTCCGTTTATATTACCGAGGGAAGATGTACACGTAAAACCGCTCTAATCCGGCTGAAACGTCGATATATGCAATAAAAACCGAACTTCTCCCCTTTTCAATATATTACTCAGTATTTTAACGAGAAACAAATAGATGATTGAAAATGAAGTATTTAAGTTATTATCTAATCAATTATGTGTTTGCATCATTTTTATCGTATATATATGAATTAATACCCATAGACTGTAAATTCACAAAAACGTAGAAAACGGCAAAATATTGCCTAATTCGATGATATTTTGTTTAAGTCACATAAAGGAAAAGGGGATGATAAACGTCAAAATATTGCTAAATTCGATGATTTTTCGTACGAAACAAAATTCAAGAAAACTTGCTTAAAATGCAATATTATGCGAATTTCTGAGATTTGAAGGCCAAATCACATATCGTGATACTACATGAAATAGAATCGAAATATTGGTAAAAAATGAATATATTTAAGTAGTATCAAACTACATGAAAAACGTGAAAAAAGTCACTATTTAACCATATTTGAGGATTTTAACTTCAAATCATAGAGCGAGGTTTCGTATTATTTAGATCCAAGAAAAGACATATGACAATGTTGTTTCCAAAACAAATTATAAAAATCAATGTGTTTTCATTAGAATTAACTAAAATGTTCCTGATTTTCCGTTTATATTACCGAGGGAAGATGTACACGTAAAACCGCTCTAATCCGGCTGGAACGTCGATATATGCAATAAAAACCGAACTTCTCCCCTTTTCATTATCTTACTCAGTATTTTAACGAGAAACAAATAGATGATTGAAAATGAAGTATTTAAGGTTATTATCTAATCAATTATGTGTTTGCATCATTTTTATCGTATATATTTGAATTAATACCCATAGACTGTAAATTCACAAAAACGTAGAAAACGGCAAAATATTGCCTAATTCGATGATATTTTGTTTAAATCAAATAAAGGAAAAGGGGATGATTAACGTCAAAATATTGCTAAATTCGATGATTTTTCGTACGAAACACAATGCAAGAAAACTTGCTTAAAATGCAATATTATGCGAAATTCTGAGATTTGAAGGCAAAATCACATATCGTGATACTACATGAAATAGAGTCGAAATATTGGTAAAAGTGAATATATATACGTAGTATCAAACTAATGAAAAACGTGAAAAAAGTCACTATTTATCCATATTTGAGGATTTTAACTTCAAATCATAGAGCGAGGTTTCGTATTATTTAGATCCAAGAAAAGACATATGACAATGTTGTTTCCAATACAAATTATAAAAATCAATGTGTTTTCATTAGAATTAACTAAAATGTTCCTGATTTTCCGTTTATATTACCGAGGGAAGATGTACACGTAAAACCGCTCTAATCCGGCTGAAACGTCGATATATGCAATAAAAACCGAACTTCTCCCCTTTTCAATATATTACTCAGTATTTTAACGAGAAACAAATAGATGATTGAAAATGAAGTATTTAAGTTATTATCTAATCAATTATGTGTTTGCATCATTTTTATCGTATATATATGAATTAATACCCATAGACTGTAAATTCACAAAAACGTAGAAAACGGCAAAATATTGCCTAATTCGATGATATTTTGTTTAAGTCACATAAAGGAAAAGGGGATGATAAACGTCAAAATATTGCTAAATTCGATGATTTTTCGTACGAAACAAAATTCAAGAAAACTTGCTTAAAATGCAATATTATGCGAATTTCTGAGATTTGAAGGCCAAATCACATATCGTGATACTACATGAAATAGAATCGAAATATTGGTAAAAAATGAATATATTTAAGTAGTATCAAACTACATGAAAAACGTGAAAAAAGTCACTATTTAACCATATTTGAGGATTTTAACTTCAAATCATAGAGCGAGGTTTCGTATTATTTAGATCCAAGAAAAGACATATGACAATGTTGTTTCCAATACAAATGATAAAAATCAATGTATTTTCATTAGAATTAACTAAAATGTTCCTGATTTTCCGTTTATATTAACGATGGAAGATGTACACGAAAATCGCTCTATTCCGGCTGAAACGTCGATATATGCAATAAAAACAGAACATCTCCCCTTTTCAATATCTTACTCAGTATTTTAACGAGAAACAAATAGTTGATTGAAAATGAAGTATTTAAGGTTATTATCTAATGTATTATGTGTTTGCGTCATTTTTATCGTATATATAATGAATGAATACCCATAGACTGAAAATTCACAAAAACGTGGAAAAACGGCAAAATATTGCCTAATTCGATGATATTTTGTTTAAATCAAATAAAGGAAAAGGGGATGATAAACGCCAAATATTGCTAAATTCGATGATTTTTCGTACGAAACAAAATGCAAGAAAACTTGCTTAAAATGCAATATTATGCGAAATTCTGAGATTTGAAGGACAAATCACATATCGTGATACGACATGAAAGAGTAATGAAATATTGATAAAAATGAATATATTTACGTAATATCAAACTACATGAAAAAAGTGAAAAAAGTCAATATTTAACCATATTTGAGGATTTTAACTTCAAATCATAGAGCGAGGTTTCGTATTATTTAGATCCAAGAATAGACATATGACAATGTTGTTTCCAATACAAATGATAAAAATCAATGTGTTTTCATTAGAATTAACTAAAATGTTCCTGATTTTCCGTTTATATTACCGAGGGAAGATGTACACGTAAAACCGCTCTAATCCGGCTGAAACGTCGATATATGCAATAAAAACAGAACTTCTCCCCTTTTCAATATCTTACTCAGTATTTTAATGAGAAACAAATAGTTGATTGAAAATGAAGTATTTAAGGTTATTATCTAATGTATTATGTGTTTGCGTCATTTTTATCGTATATATAATGATTTAATACCCATAGACTGAAAATTCACAAAAACGTGGAAAAACGGCAAAATATTGCCTAATTCGATGATATTTTGTTTAAGTCACATAAAGGAAAAGGGGATGATAAACGTCAAAATATTGCTAAAATCGATGATTTTTCGTACGAAACAAAATGCAAGAAAACTTGCTTAAAATGCAATATTATGCGAAATTCTGAGATTTGAAGGCAAAATCACATATCGTGATACTACATGAAATAGAATCGAAATATTGGTAAAAATGAATATATTTACGTAATATCAAACTACATGAAAAACGTGAAAAAGTCAATATTTAACCATATTTGATGATTTTAACTTCAAATCATAGAGCGAGGTTTCGTATTATTTAGATCCAAGAAAAGACATATGACAATGTTGTTTCCAATACAAATGATAAAAATCAATGTATTTTCATTAGTATTAACTAAAATGTTCCTGATTTTCCGTTTATATTACCGATGGAAGATGTACACGAAAATCGCTCTATTCCGGCTGAAACGTCGATATATGCAATAAAAACAGAACTTCTCCCCTTTTCAATATAATACTCAGTATTTTAACGAGAAATAAATAGTTGATTGAAAATGAAGTATTTAAGGTTATTATCTAATGTATTATGTGTTTGCGTCATTTTTATCGTATATATAATGAATTAATACCCATAGACTGAAAATTCACAAACACGTGGAAAAACGGCAAAATATTGCCTAATTCGATGATATTTTGATTAAATCAAATAAAGGAAAAGGGGATGATAAACGCCAAATATTGCTAAATTCGATGATTTTTCGTACGAAACAAAATGCAAGAAAACTTGCTTAAAATGCAATATTACGCGAAATTCTGAGATTTGAAGGCCAAATCACATATCGTGATACGACATGAAATAGTATCGAAATATTGGTAAAAATGTATATATTTACGTAATATCAAACTAAATGAAAAAAGTGAAAAAAGTCAATATTTAACCATATTCGAGGATTTTAACTTCAAATCATAGAGCGAGGTTTCGTATTATTTAGATCCAAGAATAGACATATGACAATGTTGTTTCCAATACAAATGATAAAAATCAATGTGTTTTCATTAGAATTAACTAAAATGTTCCTGATTTTCCGTTTATATTACCTAGGGAAGATGTACACGTAAAACCGCTCTAATCCGGCTGAAACGTCGATATATGCAATAAAAACCGAACTTCTCCCCTTTTCATTATCTTACTCAGTATTTTAACGAGAAACAAATAGATGATTGAAAATGAAGTATTTAAGTTATTATCAAATCAATTATGTGTTTCCATCATTTTTATCGTATATATATGAATTAATACCCATAGACTGTAAATTCACAAAAACGTAGGAAACGGCAAAATATTGCCTAATTCGATGATATTTTCTTTAAGTCACATAAAGGAAAAGGGGATGATAAACATCAAAATATTGCTAAATTCGATGATTTTTCGTACGAAACAAAATGCAAGAAAACTTGCTTAAAATGCAATATTATGCGAAATTCTGAGATTTGAAGGCCAAATCACATATAGTGATACTACATGAAATAGAATCGAAATATTGGTAAAAATGAATATATTTACGTAATATCAAACTACATGAAAAACGTGAAAAAGTCAATATTTAACCATATTTGATGATTTTAACTTCAAATCATAGAGCGAGGTTTCGTATTATTTAGATCCAAGAAAAGACATATGACAATGTTGTTTCCAATACAAATGATAAAAATCAATGTATTTTCATTAGTATTAACTAAAATGTTCCTGATTTTCCGTTTATATTACCGATGGAAGATGTACACGAAAATCGCTCTATTCCGGCTGAAACGTCGATATATGCAATAAAAACAGAACTTCTCCCCTTTTCAATATCTTACTCAGTATTTTAATGAGAAACAAATAGTTGATTGAAAATGAAGTATTTAAGGTTATTATCTAATGTATTATGTGTTTGCGTCATTTTTATCGTATATATAATGAATTAAAACCCATAGACTGAAAATTCACAAAAACGTGGAAAAACGGCAAAATATTGCCTAATTCGATGATATTTTGTTTAAATCAAATAAAGGAAAAGGGGATGATAAACGCCAAATATTGCTAAATTCGATGATTTTACGTACGAAACAAAATGCAAGAAAACTTGCTTAAAATGCAATATTATGCGAAATTCTGAGATTTGAAGGAAAAATCACATATCGTGATACGACATGAAATAGTATCGAAATATTGGTAAAAATGAATATATTTACGTAATATCAAACTACATGAAAAAAGTGAAAAAAGTCAATATATAACCATATTTGAGGATTTTAACTTCAAATCATAGAGCGAGGTTTCGTATTATTTAGATCCAAGAATAGACATATGACAATGTTGTTTCCAATACAAATGATAAAAATCAATGTGTTTTCATTAGAATTAACTAAAATGTTCCTGATTTTCCGTTTATGTTACCTAGGGAAGATGTACACGTAAAACCGCTCTAATCCGGCTGAAACGTCGATATATGCAATAAAAACCGAACTTCCCAGCAAACAATTTTAGGTTGCCACAACATATCTGGAAAGTATTTGAAAGTATTGGAAACGTTTGTTTTATCGTATCAGATACGATATTGTGTGTGGAGTTAAATAGGTTTCCAAAACTTATAACCAAGACATATGTATCTAACACTAATTTGAGATGTTGTGGCAACTTTACACTCCTAACATGAGTCATTCATAATCCATTCATATACCAATATGAATCTCTTATGAAAGGTTTGAGCCAATAATCTGAACCCTTTTCACATCTTTGTGTTTTAAAGTTAAATTTCTTGAAATTAAATTATATTTTATATTATATTATTTTTATTATATTTTATATTATATTATTATTTTCAATTTAAATATTAAAACCAATTTAAGGGTAAAAAAAATCTAATAATTTATATTTCCTTTATTATTTACTAACAATTATAATTATTTACTAACGGAGAGAGGGGAGGCTGTACGGCGGAGAGTGGCGGCTGTGGCGGACAGTGGCGGCGGGCGGACAGTGGCGGCGGCGGGCGGACAGTGGCGGCGGTGGCGGATAGTGGCGGCGGGCGGACAGTGGCGGCTGTGGCGGATAGTGGCGGCGGTGGCGGATAGTGGCGGCGGGCGGACAGTGGCGGCGGCGGGCGGACAGTAGCGGCGGTGGCGGATAGTGGCGGCGGGCGGACAGTGGCGGCGGTGGCGGATAGTGGCGGCGGGCGGACAGTGGCGGCGGGCGGACAGTGGCGGCGGTGGCGGATAGTGGCGGCGGGCGGACAGTGGCGGCGGGCGGACAGTGGCGGCGGTGGCGGATAGTGGCGGCGGGCGGACAGGGCGGCGGCGGGCGGACAGTGGCGGCGGGAGGACAGTGGAGGCGGCGGGCGGACAGTGGAGGCGGCGGGCGGACAGTGGAGGCGGCGGGCGGACAGTGGAGGCGGCGGGCGGACAGTGGAGGCGGCGGGCGGACAGTGGTGGCGGCGGGCGGACAGTGGCGGCGGCGGGCGGACAGTGGCGGCGGCGGGCGGACAGTGGCGGCGGCGGGCGAACAGTGGCGGCGGCGGGCTGACAGTGGAGGCGGCGGGCGGACAGTGGAGGCGGCGGGCGGACAGTGGAGGCGGCGGGCGGACAGTGGAGGCGGCGGGCGGACAGTGGAGGCGGCGGGCGGACAGTGGAGGCGGCGGGCGGACAGTGGAGGCGGCGGGCGGACAGTGGTGGCGGCTAGCGGACAGTGGCGGCGGCGGGCGGACAGTGGCGGCGGCGGGCGGACAGTGGCGGCGGCGGGCGAACAGTGGAGGCGGCGGGCGGACAGTGGTGGCGGCGGGCGGACAGTGGTGGCGGCGGGCGGACAGTGGTGGCGGCGGGCGGACAGTGGTGGCGGTGGCAGACAGTGGTGGCGGTGGCGGACAGTGGCGGCGGTGGCGGAGAGTGACGGCGGTGGCGGACAGTGGCGGCGGTGGCGGACAGTGGCGGCGGTGGCGGACAGTGGCGGCGGTGGCGAACACTAGCGGCTGTGTCTGGCGGTGGTGGCGGGCGGTGGCGGGTGGCGGCGTCTGTGATGAGTGGTGGCGGCTGGCGGTGGTGGGTGGTGGCGGCGGTGGGGGTGGGTGGTGGTGGCGGCGGCGGCTGGTGGTGGTGGGTGGTGGCGGCGGTGGTGGTGGGTGGTGGTGGTGGTGGTGGTGGGTGGTGGTGGTGGCGGGTGGCGGCTGACGGTGGGTGGTGGCGGCGGGTGGCGGCTGGTGGTGGGTGGCGGCGGGTGGCGGCTGGTGGTGGGTGGCGGCGGGTGGCGGCTGGTGGCGGGTGGCGGCTGATGGTGGGTGGCGGCTGGTGGTGGGTGGTGGCGGCTGGTGGTGGGTGGTGGCGGGTGGCGGCTGGTGGTGAGTGGTGGCGGGTGGCGTCTGGTGGTGGGTGGTGGAGGGTGGCGGCTGGTGGTGGGAGGTGGTGGGTGGCGGCTGGTGGTGGGTGGTGGCGGCTGGTGGTGGGTGGTGGCGGCGGGTGGTGAGTGGCGGTGGTGGGTGGCGGTGGCTGGTGGCGGGTGGCGGCTGGTGGTGGGTGGTGGTGGGTGGTGGCGGCTGGCGGCTGGTGGTGGGTGTTGGCGGGTTGGGGCTGGTGGTGGGTGGTGGCGGGTGGCGGCTGGTGGTGGGTGGCGACTGACGGTGGGTGGTGGCGGGTGGCGGCTGACGGTGGGTGGTGGCGGGTGGCGGCTGGTGGTGGGTGGCGGCGGGTGGCGGCTGGTGGCAGGTGGCGGCTGGTGGTGGGTGGTGGCGGGTGGCGGCTGGTGGTGAGTGGTGGCGGGTGGCGGCTGGTGGTGGGTGGTGGCGGGTGGCGGCTGGTGGTGGGTGGTGGTGGGTGGCGGCTGGTGGTGGGTGGTGGCGGGTGGCGGCTGGTGGTGGGTGGTGGCGGCGGGTGGTGAGTTCCGGTGGTGGGTGGCGGTGGCTGGTGGCGGGTGGCGGCTGGTGGTGGGTGGTGGTGGGTGGTGGCGGGTGGCGGCTGGTGGTGGGTGTTGGCGGGTTGGGGCTGGTGGTGGGTGGTGGCGGGTGGCGGCTGGTGGTGGGTGGCGACTGACGGTGGGTGGTGGCGGGTGGCGGCTGACGGTGGGTGGTGGCGGGTGGCGGCTGGTGGTGGGTGGCGGCGGGTGGCGGCTGGTGGCGGGTGGCGGCTGGTGGTGGGTGGTGGCGGGTGGCGGCTGGTGGTGAGTGGTGGCGGGTGGCGGCTGGTGGTGGGTGGTGGTGGGTGGCGGCTGGTGGTGGGTGGTGGCGGGTGGCGGCTGGTGGTGGGTGGTGGCGGCGGGTGGTGAGTGGCGGTGGTGGGTGGCGGTGGCTGGTGGCGGGTGGCGGCTGGTGGTGGGTGGTGGTGGGTGGTGGCGGGTGGCGGCTGGTGGTGGGTGTTGGCGGGTTGGGGCTGGTGGTGGGTGGTGGCGGGTGGCGGCTGGTGGTGGGTGGCGGCTGACGGTGGGTGGTGGCGGGTGGCGGCTGACGGTGGGTGGTGGCGGGTGGCGGCTGGTGGTGGGTGGCGGCGGGTGGCGGCTGGTGGCAGGTGGCGGCTGGTGGTGGGTAGTGGCGGGTGGCGGCTGGTGGTGGGTGGCGGCTGGTGGTGGGCGGCAGGCGGCGGGTGGCGGCGGGTGGCGGCTGGTGGCGGCTGGCGGTGGCGGCTTGCGGTGGCGACTGTGGCAACGGGCGGTGACGGCTGATAGCGGGCGGTGGTGGCGGCTGGTGGCAGGTGGTGGTGGCAGGTGGTGGTGGCGGTGGTGGCGGCTGGTGGTGGCGGCTGGTGGTGGTGGTAGCTGGTGGCGGCTGGTGGTGGTGGCAGCTGGTGGCGGCTGGTGGTGGTGGCAGCTGGTGGCGGTGATGGCGGCTGGTGTTGGTGGTGGTGGCGGCTGGTGGTGGTGGCAGCTGGTGGCGGCTGGTGGCGGTGATAGCGGCTGGTGGTGGTGGTGGTGGTGGTGATGGCGGCTGGTGGCGGGCGGTGGCGGGCGGTGGCGGCTTGTGGCGGCTGGTGGTGGCGGCGGTGGTGGGTGGTGGTGGTGGTGGTGGTGGTGGGTGGTGGTGGTGGTGGCGGCTGTGGTGGGTGGTGGCGGTGGTGTCGGCGGCGGCTGTGGTGGGTGGTGGCGGCGGCGGCGGTGATGGGTGGTGGCGACGGCGGTGGTGGTGGGTGGTGGTGGCGGCGGCGGTGATGGGTGGTGGCGGCGGTGGTGGCGGCGGCGGCTGGTGGTGGTGGGTGGTGGTGGTGGGTGGTGGTGGTGGGTGGTGGCGGCGGGTGGCGGTGGTGGGTGGCGGTGGCGGCTGGTGGTGGGTGGTGGCGGCGGGTGGTGAGTGGCGGTGGTGTGTGGCGGTGGCTGGTGGCGGGTGGTGGCGGGTGGCGGCTGGTGGCGGGTGGCGGCTGGTGGTGGGTGGTGGCGGGTGGCGGCTGGTGGTGGGTGGCGGCGGGTGGTGGGTGGTGGCGGCGGGTGGTGAGTGGCGGTGGTGGGTGGCGGTGGCTGGTGGCGGGTGGCGGCTGGTGGTGGGTGGTGGCGGGTGGCGGCTGGTGGTGGGTGGTGGCGGATGGCGGGTGGCGGCTGGTGGTGGGTGGTGGCGGGTGGCGGCTGGTGGTGGGTGGCGGCTGGTGGTGGGTGGTGGCGGGTGGCGGCTGGTGGTGGGTGGTGGCGGGTGGCGGCTGGTGGTGGCGGGTGGCGGCTGGTGGTGGGTGGCGGCTGGTGGTGGGTGGCGGCTGGCGGCTGGTGGTGGGTGGTGGCGGGTGGCGGCTGGTGGTGGGTGGTGGCGGCGGGTGGTGAGTGGCGGTGGTGGGTTGCGGTGGCTGGTGGCGGCTGGTGGTGGGTGGTGGCGGGTGGCGGCTGGCGGCTGACGGTGGGTGGTGGCGGGTGGCGGCTGACGGTGGGTGGTGGCGGGTGGTGGTGGGTGGCGGCTGACGGTGGGTGGTGGCGGGTGGTGGTGGGTGGCGGCGAGTGGCGGCTGGTGGCGGGTGGCGGCTGGTGGTGGGTGGTGGCAGGTGGCGGCTGGTGGTGGGTGGTGGCGGGTGGCGGCTGGTGGTGGGTGGCGGCTGGTGGTGGGTGGTGGCAGGTGGCGGCTGGTGGTGGGCGGCGGGTGGCGGCTGGTGGCGGCCAGCTGGGACACACCCTTCACCACTGAAGGTCTGAGAACAACTAACCATATGTCTCTCTCACCCACCAGCTCAGTGTTGCCAGCTCGTGCTCTCAAAATGTTTCCTTCAAAGATTGTATATTATCTCTGAACAACAAGTTTGATTATCAAGGAAATAATGCATATATTATTGTCACATTAATACTGTGCAATATCTTATTACATTCCTGCTAAATAATTATAATTTGAAACAGGACAAAAAATCCCACATATATATAAAAACCAACATTAGAGATCACGAGGCCTAGGCCTCGCCTGTGACCACACATCCTGCCACCCTGGCCTGCTACACTCACACACCTCACACTCTTAACTCTCTCATAATCACTCTCACTCTCTTACTCTGTCACTCTTACTCTCTGTCACTCTTACTCTCTGTCACTCTTACTCTCTGTCACTCTTACTCTCTGTCACTCTTACTCTCTGTCATTCTTACTCTCTGTCACTCTTACTCTGTCACTCTTACTCTCTGTCACTCTTACTCTCTGTCACTCTTACTCTGTCACTCTTACTCTCTGTCACTCTTACTCTCTGTCACTCTTACTCTCTGTCACTCTTACTCTCTGTCACTCTTACTCTCTGTCACTCTTACTCTCTGTCACTCTTACTCTGTCACTCTTACTCTCTGTCACTCTTACTCTCTGTCACTCTTACTCTCTGTCACTCTTACTCTCTGTCACTCTTACTCTCTGTCACTCTTACTCTCTGTCACTCTTACTCTCTGTCACTCTTACTCTCTGTCACTCTTACTCTCTGTCACTCTTACTCTGTCACTCTTACTCTCTGTCACTCTTACTCTCTGTCACTCTTACTCTGTCACTCTTACTCTCTGTCACTCTTACTCTCTGTCACTCTTACTCTCTGTCACTCTTACTCTCTGTCACTCTTACTCTCTGTCACTCTTACTCTCTGTCACTCTTACTCTCTGTCACTCTTACTCTCTGTCACTCTTACTCTCTGTCACTCTTACTCTCTGTCACTCTTACTCTCTGTCACTCTTACTCTGTCACTCTTACTCTCTGTCACTCTTACTCTCTGTCACTCTTACTCTGTCACTCTTACTCTCTGTCACTCTTACTCTCTGTCACTCTTACTCTCTGTCACTCTTACTCTCTGTCACTCTTACTCTCTGTCACTCTTACTCTCTGTCACTCTTACTCTCTGTCACTCTTACTCTCTGTAACTCTTACTCTCTGTAACTCTTACTCTGTCACTCTTACTCTCTGTCACTCTTACTCTCAGTCACTCTTACTCTCTGTCACTCTTACTCTGTCACTCTTACACTGTCACTCTTACACTCTGTCACTCTTACTCTCTGTCACTCTTACTCTCTGTCACTCTTACTCTCTGTCACTCTTACTCTCTGTCACTCTTACTCTCTGTCACTCTTACTCTCTGTCACTCTTACTCTCTGTCACTCTTACTCTGTCACTCTTACTCTCTGTCACTCTTACTCTCTGTTACTCTTACTTTCTGTCACTCTTACTCTCTGTCACTCTTACTCTGTCATTCTTACTCACTCTCAGTCACCCTTACCCATTCATACTCACTCTCTCACTCTTACTCTCATACTCTTACTCTCAATTACTCTTACTCTCAATCACTCTTACTCCCAATCACTCCTACTCCCAATCACTCCTACTCTCAATCACTCCTACATTCATTCTTACTCTTACTCTTACTCCCAATCACTCTTACTCTCAATCACTCTTATTCTCATTCTTACTCTTACTCTCACTCTTACTCTTACTCCCAATCACTCTTACTCCCAATCACTCTTACTCTCAATCACTCTTACTCTCAATCACTCTTACTCTCAATCACTCTTACTCTCATTCTTACTCTTACTCACTCTTACTCTCAATCACTCTTATTCTCATTCTTACTCCTATTCCCAATCACTCTTACTCCCAATCACTCTTACTCTCAATCACTCTTACTCCCAATCACTCTTACTCTCAATCACTCTTACTCTCAATCACTCTTACTCACAATCACTCTTACTCTCATTCTTACTCTTACTCTTACTCTCAATCACTCTTATTCTCATTCTTACTCCTACTCCCAATCACTCTTACTCCCAATCACTCTTACTCTCAATCACTCTTACTCCCAATCACTCTTACTCTCAATCACTCTTACTCTCAATCACTTTTACTCTCAATCACTCTTACTCTCAATCACTCTTACTCTCACTAACTCTCAATCACTCTTACTCTCACTCTAACTCTCAATCACTCTTACGCACTATTACTCACTCTTTCTCTCAGTCATCCTTACTCACTCTCATACTCACTCTTACTCTGTCACTCTTACTCTCTGTCACTCTTACTCTCTGTCACTCTTACTCTCTGTCACTCTTACTCTCTGTCACTCTTACTCTCTGTCATTCTTACTCTCTATCACTCTTACTCTGTCATTCTTACTCTGTCACTCTTACTCACTCTCAGTCACCCTTACCCATTCATACTCACTCTCTCACTCTTACTCTCATACTCTTACTCTCAATTACTCTTACTCTCAATCACTCTTACTCCCAATCACTCCTACTCCCAATCACTCCTACTCTCAATCACTCCTACTCTCATTCTTACTCTTACTCTTACTCCCAATCACTCTTACTCTCAATCACTCTTATTCTCATTCTTACTCTTACTCCCAATCACTCTTACTCCCAATCACTCTTACTCTCAATCACTCTTACTCTCAATCACTCTTACTCTCAATCACTCTTACTCTCATTCTTACTCTTACTCACTCTTACTCTCAATCACTCTTATTCTCATTCTTACTCCTGCTCTCACTCTAACTCCTACTCCCAATCACTCTTACTCCCAATCACTCTTACTCTCAATCACTCTTACTCTCAATCACTCTTACTCCCAATCACTCTTACTCTCAATCACTCTTACTCTCAATCACTCTTACTCTCAATCACTCCTACTCTCACTAACTCTCAATCACTCTTACTCTCACTCTAACTCTCAATCACTCTTACTCTCATACTCACCCTTACTCTCAATCACTTTACTCTCACTCTTACTCATTCTGTCACCCTTACTCTCACTCTTACTCACTCTCAGTCACTCTTACATATACTCACTGTTACTCACACTTACACACTCTCTGGCACTCTCACTCACCTTCAGTCACTCTTACTCACTCTTACCCACTCTCGCTCACTCTTACTCACTCTAGTTAATAAGAACACGCCAATATAAGACAACAAAACGTTTTCAGATTCTTTCTCACCACTTTCCAGCAACTTTTATAATTTATATAAATTATCTTAGGGAATAATACATAAATTATATATTTAAACATGATATTAGTGTTTAGTGGAATGCATAAGGAGTCAAATTGTGTTAAAAAGAGCGATTTTTAGAAAATTTGGAAAACTACTTTTTTCTGTTCATATTATAACTAAATGGATTTTAAAGGTTTCACTCAGCCAATATATATCATTCACAATTTATTAATGAATTTTACAAAAAAACACCATAAATTTTATATTTAAACATGTAAAAACTATTTGTTTTACATTTGGAAGAAAATAATTGTAGAAAAACAATTTATAATTAAACCTTTGTGTTTGGATTTTTTGAGTAAAAGTTTCTCAAAGGCTCTCCTGCACCATTCTCAATGCAAATCATTCCCACACCTATGGGAAGAGATAGGCGAACGTTGTGTAGATGATTTGTGTTTGCTGGGCTTCTCCCCTTTTCAATATCTTACTCAGTATTTTAACGAGAAACAAATAGATGATTGAAAATGAAGTATTTAAGTTATTATCAAATCAATTATGTGTTTCCATCATTTTTATCGTATATATATATGAATTAATACCCATAGACTGTAAATTCACAAAAACGTAAAAACGGCAAAATATTGCCTAATTCGATGATATTTTGTTTAAGTCACATAAAGGAAAAGGGGATGATAAACGTCAAAATATTGCTAAATTCGATGATTTTTCGTACGAAACAAAATGCAAGAAAAATTGCTTAAAATGCAATATTGTGCGAAATTCTGAAATTTGAAGGCCAAATCACATATCGTGATACTACATGAAATAGAATCGAAATATTGGTAAAAATGAATATATATACGTAGTATCAAACTACATGAAAAACGTGAAAAAGTCACTATTTAACCATATTTGAGGATTTTAACTTCAAAACATAGAGCGAGGTTTCCTATTATTTATATCAAAGAAAAGACATATGACAATGTTGTTTCAAATACAAATGATAAAAATCAATGTGTTTTCATTAGAATTAACTAAAATGTTCTTGATTTTCCGTTTATATTACCGAGGGAAGATGTACACGTAAAACCGCTCTAATCCGGCTGAAACGTAGATATATGCAATAAAAACCGAACTTCTCCTCTTTTCAATATCTTACTCAGTATTTTAACGAGAAACAAATAGATGATTGAAAATGAAGTATTTAAGGTTATTATCTAATCAATTATGTGTTTGCATCATTTTTATCGTATATATATGAATTAATACCCATTGACTGTAAATTCACAAAAACGTAGAAAGCGGCAAAATATTGCCTAATTCAATGATATTTTGTTTAAATCAAACAAAGGAAAAGGGGATGGTAAACGTCAAAATATTGCTAAATTCGATGATTTTTCGTACGAAACAAAATGCAAAACTTGCTTAAAATGCAATATTGTGCG
Source organism: Procambarus clarkii (assembly GCF_040958095.1). Taxonomy (NCBI): domain Eukaryota; kingdom Metazoa; phylum Arthropoda; class Malacostraca; order Decapoda; family Cambaridae; genus Procambarus; species Procambarus clarkii. The sequence goes on from NW_027189331.1 coordinate 30,565, forward strand.
AAATTCTGAGATTTGAAGGCCAAATCACATATCGTGATACTACATGAAATAGAATCGAAATATTGGTAAAAATGAATATATTTACGTAATATCAAACTACATGAAAAACATGAAAAAGTCAATATTTAACCATATTTGAGGATTTTACCTTCAAATCATAGAGCGAGGTTTCGTATTATTTAGATCCAAGAAAAGACATATGACAATGTTGTTTCAAATACAAATGATAAAAATCAATGTATTTTCATTAGTATTAACTAAAATGTTCCTGATTTTCCGTTTATATTACCGATGGAAGATGTACACGAAAATCGCTCTATTCCGGCTGAAACGTCGATATATGCAATAAAAACAGAACTTCTCCCCTTTTCAATATCTTACTCAGTATTTTAACGAGAAACAAATAGTTGATTGAAAATGAAGTATTTAAGGTTATTATCTAATCAATTATGTGTTTGCGTCATTTTTATCGTATATTTAATGAATTAATACCCATAGACTGAAAATTCACAAAAACGTGGAAAAACGGCAAAATATTGCCTAATTCGATGATATTTTGTTAAAGTCACATAAAGGAAAAGGGGATGATAAACGTCAAAATATTGCTAAAATCGATGATTTTTCGTACGAAACAAAATGCAAGAAAACTTGCTTAAAATGCAATATTATGCGAAATTCTGAGATTTGAAGGCAAAATCACATATCGTGATACTACATGAAATAGAATCGAAATATTGGTAAAAATGAATATATTTACGTAATATCAAACTACATGAAAAACGTGAAAAAGTCAATATTTAACCATATTTGATGATTTTAACTTCAAATCATAGAGCGAGGTTTCGTATTATTTAGATCCAAGAAAAGACACATGACAATGTTGTTTCCAATACAAATGATAAAAATCAATGTATTTTCATTAGTATTAACTAAAATGTTCCTGATTTTCCGTTTATATTACCGATGGAAGATGTACACGAAAATCGCTCTATTCCGGCTGAAACGTCGATATATGCAATAAAAACAGAACTTCTCCCCTTTTCAATATAATACTCAGTATTTTAACGAGAAATAAATAGTTGATTGAAAATGAAGTATTTAAGGTTATTATCTAATGTATTATGTGTTTGCGTCATTTTTATCGTATATATAATGAATTAATACCCATAGACTGAAAATTCACAAACTCGTGGAAAAACGGCAAAATATTGCCTACTTCGATGATATTTTGTTTAAATCAAATAAAGGAAAAGGGGATGATAAACGCCAAATATTGCTAAATTCGATGATTTTTCGTACGAAACAAAATGCAAGAAAACTTGCTTAAAATGCAATATTACGCGAAATTCTGAGATTTGAAGGCCAAATCACATATCGTGATACGACATGAAATAGTATCGAAATATTGGTAAAAATGAATATATTTACGTTATATCAAACTAAATGAAAAAAGTGAAAAAAGTCAATATTTAACCATATTCGAGGATTTTAACTTCAAATCATAGAGCGAGGTTTCGTATTATTTAGATCCAAGAATAGACATATGACAATGTTGTTTCCAATACAAATGATAAAAATCAATGTGTTTTCATTAGAATTAACTAAAATGTTCCTGATTTTCCGTTTATATTACCTAGGGAAGATGTACACGTAAAACCGCTCTAATCCGGCTGAAACGTCGATATATGCAATAAAAACCGAACTTCTCCCCTTTTCATTATCTTACTCAGTATTTTAACGAGAAACAAATAGATGATTGAAAATGAAGTATTTAAGTTATTATCAAATCAATTATGTGTTTCCATCATTTTTACCGTATATATATGAATTAATACCCATAGACTGTAAATTCACAAAAACGCAGGAAACGGCAAAATATTGCCTAATTCGATGATATTTTGTTTAAGTCACATAAAGGAAAAGGGGATGATAAACGTCAAAATATTGCTAAATTCGATGATTTTTCGTACGAAACAAAATGCAAGAAAACTTGCTTAAAATGCAATATTATGCGAAATTCTGAGATTTGAAGGCCAAATCACATATCGTGATACTACATGAAATAGAATCGAAATATTGGTAAAAATGAATATATTTACGTAATATCAAACTACATGAAAAACGTGAAAAAGTCAATATTTAACCATATTTGATGATTTTAACTTCAAATCATAGAGCGAGGTTTCGTATTATTTAGATCCAAGAAAAGACATATGACAATGTTGTTTCCAATACAAATGATAAAAATCAATGTATTTTCATTAGTATTAACTAAAATGTTCCTGATTTTCCGTTTATATTACCGATGGAAGATGTACACGAAAATCGCTCTATTCCGGCTGAAACGTCGATATATGCAATAAAAACAGAACTTCTCCCCTTTTCAATATCTTACTCAGTATTTTAATGAGAAACAAATAGTTGATTGAAAATGAAGTATTTAAGGTTATTATCTAATGTATTATTTGTTTGCGTCATTTTTATCGTATATATAATGAATTAATACCCATAGACTGAAAATTCACAAAAACGTGGAAAAACGGCAAAATATTGCCTAATTCGATGATATTTTGTTTAAATCAAATAAAGGAAAAGGGGATGATAAACGCCAAATATTGCTAAATTCGATGATTTTACGTACGAAACAAAATGCAAGAAAACTTGCTTAAAATGCAATATTATGCGAAATTCTGAGATTTGAAGGAAAAATCACATATCGTGATACGACATGAAATAGTATCGAAATATTGGTAAAAATGAATATATTTACGTAATATCAAACTACATGAAAAAAGTGAAAAAAGTCAATATTTAACCATATTTGAGGATTTTAACTTCAAATCATAGAGCGAGGTTTCGTATTATTTAGATCCAAGAATAGACTTATGACAATGTTGTTTCCAATACAAATGATAAAAATCAATGTGTTTTCATTAGAATTAACTAAAATGTTCCTGATTTTCCGTTTATGTTACCTAGGGAAGATGTACACGTAAAACCGCTCTAATCCGGCTGAAACGTCGATATATGCAATAAAAACCGAACTTCTCCCCTTTTCAATATCTTACTCAGTATTTTAACGAGAAACAAATAGATGATTGAAAATGAAGTATTTAAGTTATTATCTAATCAATTATGTGTTTGCATCATTTTTATCGTATATATATGAAATAATACCCATAGACTGTAAATTCACAAAAACGTAGAAAACGGGAAAATATTGCCTAATTCGATGATATTTTGTTTAAGTCACATAAAGGAAAAGGGGATGATAAACGTCAAAATATTGCTAAATTCGATGATTTTTCGTACGAAACAAAATGCAAGAAAACTTCCTTAAAATGCAATATTATGCGAAATTCTGAGATTTGAAGGCCAAATCACATATCGTGATACTACATGAAATAGAATCGAAATATTGGTAAAAATGAATATATATACGTAGTATCAAACTACATGACAAACGTGAAAAAAGTCACTATTTAACCATATTTGAGGATTTTAACTTCAAAACATAGAGCGAGGTTTCCTATTATTTATATCAAAGAAAAGACATATGACAATGTTGTTTCAAATACAAATGATAAAAATCAATGTGTTTTCATTAGAATTAACTAAAATGTTCTTGATTTTCCGTTTATATTACCGAGGGAAGATGTACACGTAAAACCGCTCTAATCCGGCTGAAACGTAGATATATGCAATAAAAACCGAACTTCTCCTCTTTTCAATATCTTACTCAGTATTTTAACGAGAAACAAATAGATGATTGAAAATGAAGTATTTAAGGTTATTATCTAATCAATTATGTGTTTGCATCATTTTTATCGTATATATATGAATTAATACCCATAGACTGTAAATTCACAAAAACGTAGAAAGCGGCAAAATATTGCCTAATTCAATGATATTTTGTTTAAATCAAACAAAGGAAAAGGGGATGGTAAACGTCAAAATGTTGCTAAATTCGATGATTTTTCGTACGAAACAAAATGCAAGAAAACTTGCTTAAAAAGCAATATTGTGCGAAATTCTGAGATTTGAAGGCCAAATCACATATCGTGATACTACATTAAATAGAATCGAAATATTGGTAAAAATGAATATATTTACGTAGTATCAAACTACATGAAAAAGGTGAAAAGAGTCACTATTTAACCATATTTGAGGATTTTAACTTCAAAACATAGAGCGAGGTTTCCTATTATTTATATCCAAGAAAAGACATATGACAATGTTGTTTCAAATACAAATGATAAAAATCAATGTGTTTTCATTAGAATTAACTAAAATGTTCTTGATTTTCCGTTTATATTACCGAGGGAAGATGTACACGTAAAACCGCTCTAATCCGGCTGAAACGTCGATATATGCAATAAAAACCGAGCTTCTCCCCTTTTCAATATCTTACTCAGTATTTTAACGAGAAACATATAGATGATTGAAAATGAAGTATTTAAGGTTATTATCTAATCAATTATGTGTTTGCATCATTTTTATCGTATATATATATGAATTAATACCCATAGACTGAAAATTCACAAAAACGTGGAAAAACGGCAAAATATTGCCTAATTCGATGATATTTTGTTTAAATCACATAAAGGAAAAGGGGATGATGAACGTCAAAATATTGCTAAATTCGATGATTTTTCGTACGAAACAAAAGGCAAGAAAACTTGCTTAAAATGCAATATTATGCGAAATTCTGAGATTTGAAGACCAAATCACATATCGTGATACTACATGAAATAGAATCGAAATATTGGTAAAAATGAATATATTTACGTAGTATCAAACTACATGAAAAACGTGAAAAAAGTCACAATTTAACCATATTTGAGGATTTTAACTTCAAATCATAGAGCGAGGTTTCGTATTATTTAGATCCAAGAAAAGACATACTACAATGTTGTTTCCAATACAAATAATAAAAATCAATATATTTTCATAGTGTTAACTAAAATGTTCCTGATTTTCCGTTTATATTACCGATGGAAGATGTACACGTAAAACCGCTCTAATCCGGCTGAAACGTCGATAAATGCAATAAAAACCGAACTTCTCCCGTTTTCAATATCTTACTCAGTATTTTAACGAGAAACAAATAGATGATTGAAAATGAAGTATTTAAGGTTATTATCTAATCAATTATGTGTTTGCATCATTTTTATCATATATATATATGAATTATTACCCATAGACTGAAAATTCACAAAAACGTGGAAAAACGGCAAAATATTGTCTAATTCGATGATATTTTGTTTAAATCACATAAAGGAAAAGGGGATGATAAACGTAAAAATATTGCTAAATACGATGATTTTTCGTACGAAACAAAATGCAAGAAAACTTGCTTAAAATGCAATATTATGCGAAATTATGAGATTTGAAGGCCAAATCACATATCGTAATACTACATGAAATAGTATCAAAATATTGGTAAAAATGAATATATTTACGTAATATCAAACTACATGAAAAACGTGAAAAAGTCAATATTTAACCATATTTAAGGATTTTAACTTCAAATCATAGAGCGAGGTTTCGTATTATTTAGATCCAAGAAAAGACATATGACAATGTTGTTTCCAATACAAATGATAAAAATCAATGTATTTTCATTAGTATTAACTAAAATGTTCCTGATTTTCCGTTTATATTACCGATGGAAGATGTACACGAAAATCGCTCTATTCCGGCTGAAACGTCGATATATGCAATAAAAACAGAACTTCTCCCCTTTTCAATATCTTACTCAGTATTTTAACGAGAAACAAATAGTTGATTGAAAATGAAGTATTTAAGGTTATTATCTAATGAATTATGTGTTTGCGTCATTTTTATCGTATATATAATGAATTAATACCCATAGACTGAAAATTCACAAAAACGTGGAAAAACGGCAAAATATTGCCTAATTCGATGATATTTTGTTTAAATCAAATAAAGGAAAAGGGGATGATAAACGTCAAAATATTGCTAAATTCGATGATTTTTCGTACGAAACAAAATGCAAGAAAAATTGCTTAATATGCAATATTGTGCGAAATTCTGAGATTTGAAGGCCAAATCACATATCGTGATACGACATGAAATAGAATCGAAATATTGGTAAAAATGAATATATATACGTAGTATCAAACTACATGAAAAATGTGAAAAAAGTCACTAATTAACCATATTTGACGATTTTAACTTCAAATCAAAGAGCGAGGTTTCGTATTATTTAGATCCAAGAAAAGACATATGACAATGTTGTTTCCAATACAAATGATAAAAATCATTGTGTTTTCATTAGAATTAACTAAAATGTTCTTGATTTTCCGTTTATATTACCGAGGGAAGATGTACACGTAAAACCGCTCTAATCCGGCTGAAACGTCGATATATGCAATAAAAACCGAACTTCTCCCCTTTTCAATATCTTACTCAGTATTTTAACGAGAAACATATAGATGATTGAAAATGAAGTATTTAAGGTTATTATCTAATCAATTATGTGTTTGTATAATTTTTATCGTATATGTATGAATTAATACCCATAGACTGTAAATTCACAAAAACGTGGAAAACGGCAAAATATTGCCTAATTCGATGATATTTTGTTTAAGTCACATAAAGGAAAATGGGATGATAAACGTCAAAATATTGCTAAATTCGATGATTTTTCGTACGAAACAAAATGCAAGAAAACTTGCTTAAAAAGCAATATTGTGCGAAATTCTGAGATTTGAAGGCCAAATCACATATCGTGATTCTACATTAAATAGAATCGAAATATTGGTAAAAATGAATATATTTACGTAGTATCAAACTACATGAAAAAGGTGAAAAAAGTCACTATTTAACCATATTTGAGGATTTTAACTTCAAAACATAGAGCGAGGTTTCCTATTATTTATATCCAAGAAAAGACATATGACAATGTTGTTTCAAATACAAATGATAAAAATCAATGTGTTTTCATTAGAATTAACTAAAATGTTCTTGATTTTCCGTTTATATTACCGAGGGAAGATGTACACGTAAAACCGCTCTAATCCGGCTGAAACGTCGATATATGCAATAAAAACCGAACTTCTCCCCTTTTCAATATCTTACTCAGTATTTTAACGAGAAACATATAGATGATTGAAATGAAGTATTTAAGGTTATTATCTAATCAATTATGTGTTTGCATCATTTTTATCGTATATATATATGAATTAATACCCATAGACTGAAAATTCACAAAAACGTGGAAAAACGGCAAAATATTGCCTAATTCGATGATATTTTGTTTAAATCACATAAAGGAAAAGGGGATGATGAACGTCAAAATATTGCTAAATTCGATGATTTTTCGTACGAAACAAAAGGCAAGAAAACTTGCTTAAAATGCAATATTATGCGAAATTCTGAGATTTGAAGACCAAATCACATATCGTGATACTACATGAAATAGAATCGAAATATTGGTAAAAATGAATATATTTACGTAGTATCAAACTACATGAAAAACGTGAAAAAAGTCACAATTTAACCATATTTGAGGATTTTAACTTCAAATCATAGAGCGAGGTTTCGTATTATTTAGATCCAAGAAAAGACATACTACAATGTTGTTTCCAATACAAATAATAAAAATCAATATATTTTCATAGTGTTAACTAAAATGTTCCTGATTTTCCGTTTATATTACCGATGGAAGATGTACACGTAAAACCGCTCTAATCCGGCTGAAACGTCGATAAATGCAATAAAAACCGAACTTCTCCCCTTTTCAATATCTTACTCAGTATTTTAACGAGAAACAAATAGATGATTGAAAATGAAGTATTTAAGGTTATTATCTAATCAATTATGTGTTTGCATCATTTTTATTGTATATATATATGAATTAATACCCATAGACTGAAAATTCACAAAAACGTGGAAAAACGGCAAAATATTGCCTAATTCGATGATATTTTGTTTAAATCACATAAAGGAAAAGGGGATGATAAACGTCAAAATATTGCTAAATTCGATGATTTTTCGTACGAAACAAAATGCAAGAAAACTTGCTTAAAATGCAATATTGTGCGAAATTCTGAGATTTGAAGGCCAAATCACATATCGTGATACTACATTAAATAGAATCGAAATATTGGTAAAAATGAATATATTTACGTAGTATCAAACTACATGAAAAACGTGAAAAAAGTCACTATTTAACCATATTTGAGGATTTTAACTTCAAATCATAGAGAGGTTTCGTATTATTTAGATCCAAGAAAAGACATATGACCATGTTGTTTCCAATACAAATTATAAAAATCAATGTGTTTTCATTAGAATTACCTAAAATGTTCCTGATTTTCCGTTTATATTACCGAGGGAAGATGTACACGTAAAACCGCTCTAATCCGGCTGAAACGTCGATATATGCAATAAAAACCGAACTTCTCCCGTTTTCAATATCTTACTCAGTATTTTAACGAGAAACAAATAGATGATTGAAAATGAAGTATTTAAGGTTATTATCTAATCAATTATGTGTTTGCATCATTTTTATCATATATATATATGAATTATTACCCATAGACTGAAAATTCACAAAAACGTGGAAAAACGGCAAAATATTGTCTAATTCGATGATATTTTGTTTAAATCACATAAAGGAAAAGGGGATGATAAACGTCAAAATATTGCTAAATACGATGATTTTTCGTACGAAACAAAATGCAAGAAAACTTGCTTAAAATGCAATATTATGCGAAATTATGAGATATGAAGGCCAAATCACATATCGTAATACTACATGAAATAGTATCGAAATATTGGTAAAAATGAATATATTTACGTAATATCAAACTACATGAAAAACGTGAAAAAGTCAATATTTAACCATATTTAAGGATTTTAACTTCAAATCATAGAGCGAGGTTTCGTATTATTTAGATCCAAGAAAAGACATATGACAATGTTGTTTCCAATACAAATGATAAAAATCAATGTATTTTCATTAGTATTAACTAAAATGTTCCTGATTTTCCGTTTATATTACCGATGGAAGATGTACACGAAAATCGCTCTATTCCGGCTGAAACGTCGATATATGCAATAAAAACAGAACTTCTCCCCTTTTCAATATCTTACTCAGTATTTTAACGAGAAACAAATAGTTGATTGAAAATGAAGTATTTAAGGTTATTATCTAATGAATTATGTGTTTGCGTCATTTTTATCGTATATATAATGAATTAATACCCATAGACTGAAAATTCACAAAAACGTGGAAAAACGGCAAAATATTGCCTAATTCGATGATATTTTGTTTAAATCAAATAAAGGAAAAGGGGATGATAAACGTCAAAATATTGCTAAATTCGATGATTTTTCGTACGAAACAAAATGCAAGAAAAATTGCTTAATATGCAATATTGTGCGAAATTCTGAGATTTGAAGGCCAAATCACATATCGTGATACGACATGAAATAGAATCGAAATATTGGTAAAAATGAATATATATACGTAGTATCAAACTACATGAAAAATGTGAAAAAAGTCACTAATTAACCATATTTGACGATTTTAACTTCAAATCAAAGAGCGAGGTTTCGTATTATTTAGATCCAAGAAAAGACATATGACAATGTTGTTTCCAATACAAATGATAAAAATCATTGTGTTTTCATTAGAATTAACTAAAATGTTCTTGATTTTCCGTTTATATTACCGAGGGAAGATGTACACGTAAAACCGCTCTAATCCGGCTGAAACGTCGATATATGCAATAAAAACCGAACTTCTCCCCTTTTCAATATCTTACTCAGTATTTTAACGAGAAACATATAGATGATTGAAAATGAAGTATTTAAGGTTATTATCTAATCAATTATGTGTTTGTATAATTTTTATCGTATATGTATGAATTAATACCCATAGACTGTAAATTCACAAAAACGTGGAAAACGGCAAAATATTGCCTAATTCGATGATATTTTGTTTAAGTCACATAAAGGAAAATGGGATGATAAACGTCAAAATATTGCTAAATTCGATGATTTTTCGTACGAAACAAAATGCAAGAAAACTTGCTTAAAAAGCAATATTGTGCGAAATTCTGAGATTTGAAGGCCAAATCACATATCGTGATTCTACATTAAATAGAATCGAAATATTGGTAAAAATGAATATATTTACGTAGTATCAAACTACATGAAAAAGGTGAAAAAAGTCACTATTTAACCATATTTGAGGATTTTAACTTCAAAACATAGAGCGAGGTTTCCTATTATTTATATCCAAGAAAAGACATATGACAATGTTGTTTCAAATACAAATGATAAAAATCAATGTGTTTTCATTAGAATTAACTAAAATGTTCTTGATTTTCCGTTTATATTACCGAGGGAAGATGTACACGTAAAACCGCTCTAATCCGGCTGAAACGTCGATATATGCAATAAAAACCGAACTTCTCCCCTTTTCAATATCTTACTCAGTATTTTAACGAGAAACATATAGATGATTGAAAATGAAGTATTTAAGGGTATTATCTAATCAATTATGTGTTTGCATCATTTTTATCGTATATATATATGAATTAATACCCATAGACTGAAAATTCACAAAAACGTGGAAAAACGGCAAAATATTGCCTAATTCGATGATATTTTGTTTAAATCACATAAAGGAAAAGGGGATGATGAACGTCAAAATATTGCTAAATTCGATGATTTTTCGTACGAAACAAAAGGCAAGAAAACTTGCTTAAAATGCAATATTATGCGAAATTCTGAGATTTGAAGACCAAATCACATATCGTGATACTACATGAAATAGAATCGAAATATTGGTAAAAATGAATATATTTACGTAGTATCAAACTACATGAAAAACGTGAAAAAAGTCACAATTTAACCATATTTGAGGATTTTAACTTCAAATCATAGAGCGAGGTTTCGTATTATTTAGATCCAAGAAAAGACATACTACAATGTTGTTTCCAATACAAATAATAAAAATCAATATATTTTCATAGTGTTAACTAAAATGTTCCTGATTTTCCGTTTATATTACCGATGGAAGATGTACACGTAAAACCGCTCTAATCCGGCTGAAACGTCGATAAATGCAATAAAAACCGAACTTCTCCCCTTTTCAATATCTTACTCAGTATTTTAACGAGAAACAAATAGATGATTGAAAATGAAGTATTTAAGGTTATTATCTAATCAATTATGTGTTTGCATCATTTTTATTGTATATATATATGAATTAATACCCATAGACTGAAAATTCACAAAAACGTGGAAAAAACGGCAAAATATTGCCTAATTCGATGATATTTTGTTTAAATCACATAAAGGAAAAGGGGATGATAAACGTCAAAATATTGCTAAATTCGATGATTTTTCGTACGAAACAAAATGCAAGAAAACTTGCTTAAAATGCAATATTGTGCGAAATTCTGAGATTTGAAGGCCAAATCACATATCGTGATACTACATTAAATAGAATCGAAATATTGGTAAAAATGAATATATTTACGTAGTATCAAACTACATGAAAAACGTGAAAAAAGTCACCTTTTAACCATATTTGAGGATTTTAACTTCAAATCATAGAGAGGTTTCGTATTATTTAGATCCAAGAAAAGACATATGACCATGTTGTTTCCAATACAAATTATAAAAATCAATGTGTTTTCATTAGAATTACCTAAAATGTTCCTGATTTTCCGTTTATATTACCGAGGGAAGATGTACACGTAAAACCGCTCTAATCCGGCTGAAACGTCGATATATGCAATAAAAACCGAACTTCTCCCGTTTTCAATATCTTACTCAGTATTTTAACGAGAAACAAATAGATGATTGAAAATGAAGTATTTAAGGTTATTATCTAATCAATTATGTGTTTGCATCATTTTTATCATATATATATATGAATTATTACCCATAGACTGAAAATTCACAAAAACGTGGAAAAACGGCAAAATATTGTCTAATTCGATGATATTTTGTTTAAATCACATAAAGGAAAAGGGGATGATAAACGTCAAAATATTGCTAAATACGATGATTTTTCGTACGAAACAAAATGCAAGAAAACTTGCTTAAAATGCAATATTATGCGAAATTATGAGATTTGAAGGCCAAATCACATATCGTAATACTACATGAAATAGTATCGAAATATTGGTAAAAATGAATATATTTACGTAATATCAAACTACATGAAAAACGTGAAAAAGTCAATATTTAACCATATTTAAGGATTTTAACTTCAAATCATAGAGCGAGGTTTCGTATTATTTAGATCCAAGAAAAGACATATGACAATGTTGTTTCCAATACAAATGATAAAAATCAATGTATTTTCATTAGTATTAACTAAAATGTTCCTGATTTTCCGTTTATATTACCGATGGAAGATGTACACGAAAATCGCTCTATTCCGGCTGAAACGTCGATATATGCAATAAAAACAGAACTTCTCCCCTTTTCAATATCTTACTCAGTATTTTAACGAGAAACAAATAGTTGATTGAAAATGAAGTATTTAAGGTTATTATCTAATGAATTATGTGTTTGCGTCATTTTTATCGTATATATAATGAATTAATACCCATAGACTGAAAATTCACAAAAACGTGGAAAAACCGCAAAATATTGCCTAATTCGATGATATTTTGTTTAAATCAAATAAAGGAAAAGGGGATGATAAACGTCAAAATATTGCTAAATTCGATGATTTTTCGTACGAAACAAAATGCAAGAAAAATTGCTTAATATGCAATATTGTGCGAAATTCTGAGATTTGAAGGCCAAATCACATATCGTGATACGACATGAAATAGAATCGAAATATTGGTAAAAATGAATATATATACTACAAATATATCAAACTACATGAAAAACGTGAAAAAAGTCACTAATTAACCATATTTGACGATTTTAACTTCATATCAAAGAGCGAGGTTTCGTATTATTTAGATCCAAGAAAAGACATATGACAATGTTGTTTCCAATACAAATGATAAAAATCATTGTGTTTTCATTAGAATTAACTAAAATGTTCTTGATTTTCCGTTTATATTACCGAGGGAAGATGTACACGTAAAACCGCTCTAATCCGGCTGAAACGTCGATATATGCAATAAAAACCGAACTTCTCCCCTTTTCAATATCTTACTCAGTATTTTAACGAGAAACATATAGATGATTGAAAATGAAGTATTTAAGGTTATTATCTAATCAATTATGTGTTTGTATCATTTTTATCGTATATGTATGAATTAATACCCATAGACTGTAAATTCACAAAAACGTGGAAAACGGCAAAATATTGCCTAATTCGATGATATTTTGTTTAAGTCACATAAAGGAAAATGGGATGATAAACGACAAAATATTGCTAAATTCGATGATTTTTCGTACGAAACAAAATGCATGAAAACTTGCTTAAAATGCAATATTATGCGAAATTTTGAGATTTGAAGGCCAAATCACATATCGTGATTTGGCCTACATGAAACTACATGAAATAGTATCGAAATATTGGTAAAAATGAATATATTTACGTAATATCAAACTACATGAAAAACGTGAAAAAAGTCAATATTTAACCATATGTGAGGATTTTAACTTCAAATCATAGAGCGAGGTTTCGTATTATTTAGATCCAAGAAAATACATATGACAATGTTGTTTCCAATACAAATCATAAAAATCAATGTTTTTTCATTAGTATTAACTAAAATGTTCCTGATTTTCCGTTTATATTACCGATGGAAGATGTACACGAAAATCGCTCTATTCCGGCTGAAACGTCGATATATGCAATAAAAACAGAACTTCTCCCCTTTTCAATATCTTACTCAGTATTTTAACGAGAAACAAATAGATGATTGAAAATGAAGTATTTAAGGTTATTATCTAATCAATTATGTGTTTGCGTCATTTTTATCGTATATATAATGAATTAATACCCATAGACTGAAAATTCACAAAAACGTGGAAAAACGGCAAAATATTGCCTAATTCGATGATATTTTGTTTAAATCACATAAAGGAAAAGGGGATGATGAACGTCAAAATATTGCTAAATTCGATGATTTTTCGTACGAAACAAAATGCAAGAAAACTTGCTTAAAATGCAATATTATGCGAAATTCTGAGAATTGAAGGCCAAATCACATATCATGATACTACATGAAATAGAATCGAAATATTGGTAAAAATGAATATATTTACGTAGTATCAAACTACATGAAAAACGTGAAAAAGTCACTATTTAACCATATTTGAGGATTTTAACTTCAAATCATAGAGAGGTTTCGTATTATTTAGATCCAAGAAAAGACATATGACCATGTTGTTTCTAATACAAATGATAAAAATCAATGTGTTTTCATTAGAAATAACTAAAATGTTCCTGATTCTCCGTTTATATTACCGAGGGAAGATGTACACGTAAAACCGCTCTAATCCGGCTGAAACGTCGATATATGCAATAAAAACCGAACTTCTCAACTTTTCAATATCTTACTCAGTATTTTAACGAGAAACAAATAGATGATTGAAAATGAAGTATTTAAGGTTATTATCTAATCAATTATGTGTTTGCGTCATTTTTATCGTATATATAATGAATTAATACCCATAGACTGAAAATTCACAAAAACGTGGAAAAACGGCAAAATATTGCCTAATTCGATGATATTTTGTTTAAATCAAATAAAGGAAAAGGGGATGATAAACGTCAAAATATTGCTAAATTCGATGATTTTTCGTACGCAACAAAATGTAAGAAAAATTGCTTAATATGCAATATTGTGCGAAATTCTGAGATTTGAAGGCCAAATCACATATCGTGATACGACATGAAATAGAATCGAAATATTGGTAAAAATGAATATATATACGTAGTATCAAACTACATGAAAAACGTGAAAAAAGTCACTAATTAACCATATTTGACGATTTTAACTTCAAATCAAAGAGCGAGGTTTCGTATTATTTAGATCCAAGAAAAGACATATGACAATGTTGTTTCCAATACAAATGATAAAAATCATTGTGTTTTCATTAGAATTAACTAAAATGTTCTTGATTTTCCGTTTATATTACCGAGGGAAGATGTACACGTAAAACCGCTCTAATCCGGCTGAAACGTCGATATATGAAATAAAAACCGAACTTCTCCCCTT
The DNA here is from genome assembly GCF_040958095.1 of Procambarus clarkii. NCBI lineage: Eukaryota > Metazoa > Arthropoda > Malacostraca > Decapoda > Cambaridae > Procambarus > Procambarus clarkii. The sequence goes on from NW_027189331.1 coordinate 45,750, forward strand.
TTCAATATCTTACTCAGTATTTTAACGTGAAACATATAGATGATTGAAAATGAAGTATTTAAGGTTATTATCTAATCAATTATGTGTTTGTATCATTTTTATCGTATATGTATGAATTAATACCCATAGACTGAAAATTCACAAAAACGTGGAAAACGGCAAAATATTGCCTAATTCGATGATATTTTATTTAAGTCACATAAAGGAAAAGGGGATGATAAACGTCAAAATATTGCTAAATTCGATGATTTTTCGTACGGAACAAAATGCAAGAAAACTTGCTTAAAATGCATTATTATGCGATTAATGATTAGATAATAACCTTAAATACTTCATTTTCAATCATCTATTTGTTTCTCGTTAAAATACTGAGTAAGATATTGAAAAGGGGAGAAGTTCGGTTTTTATTGCATATATCGACGTTTCAGCCGGATTAGAGCGGTTTTACGTGTACATCTTCCCTCGGTAATATAAACGGAAAATCAGGAACATTTTAGTTAATTCTAATGAAAACACATTGATTTTTATCATTTGTATTGGAAACAACATTGTCATATGTCTTTTCTTGAATCTAAATATTACGAAACCTCGCTCTATGATTTGAAGTTAAAATCCTCAAATATGGTTAAATAGTGACTTTTTTCACCTTTTTCATGTAGTTTAATACTACGTAAATATATTCATTTTAGCCAATATTTCGATTCTATTTCATGTAGAATCACGATATGTGATTTGGCCGTCAAATATCAGAATTTCGCAAAATATTGCATTTTAAGCAAGTTTTCTTGCATTTTGTTTCGTACGAAAAATCATCGAATTTAACAATATTTTGACGTTTATCATCCCGTTTTCCTTTATGTGACTTAAACAAAATATCATCGAATTAAGCAATATTTTGCCGTTTTCCACGTTTTTGTGAATTTACAGTCTATGGGTATTAATTCATATATATACGATAAAAATGATGCAAACACATAATTGATTAGATAATAATCTTAAATACTTCATTTTCAATCATCTATTTGTTTCTCGTTAAAATACTGAGTAAGATATTGAAAAGGGGAGAAGTTCTGTTTTTATTGCATATATCGACCTTTCAGCCGGAATAGAGCGATTTTCGTGTACATCTTCCATCGGTAATATAAACGGAAAATCAGTAACATTTTAGTTAATACTAATGAAAACACATTGATTTTTATCATTTGTATTGGAAACAACATTGTCATATGTCTTTTCTTGGATCTAAATAATACGAAACTTCGCTCTCTGATTTGAAGTTAAAATCCTCAAATACGGTTAAATATTGACTTTTTTCACGTTTTTCATGTAGTTTGATATTACGTAAATATATTCATTTTTACCAATATTTCGATACTATTTCATGTAGTATCACGATATGTGATTTGGCCTTCAAATCTCAGAATTTCGCATAATATTGCATTTTAACAAGTTTTCTTGCATTTTGTTTCGTACGAAAAATCATCGAATTTAGCAATATTTTAACGTTTATCATCCCCTTTTCCTTTATGTGAATTAAACAAAATATCATCGAATTAGGAAATATTTTGCCGTTTTCCACGTTTTTGTGAATTTACATTCTATGGGTATTAATTCATATATATACGATAAAAATTATGCAAACACATAATTGATTAGATAATAACCTTAAATACTTCATTTTCAATCATCTGTTTGTTTCTCGTTAAAATACTGAGTAAGATATGGAAAAGGGGAGAAGTTCTGTTTTTATTGCATATATCGACGTTTCAGCCGGATTAGAGCGGTTTTACGTGTACATCTTCCCTCGGTATTATAAACGGAAAATCAGGAACATTTTAGTTAATTCTAATGAAAACACATTGATTTTTATCATTTGTATTGGAAACAACATTGTCATATGTCTTTTCTTGGATCTAAATAAAACGAAACCTCGCTCTATGATTTGAAGGTAAAATCTTCAAATATGGTAAAATAGTGACTTTTTCACGTTAATCATGTAGTTTGATATTACGTAAATATATTCATTTTTACCAATATTTCGATACTATTTCATGTAGTATCACGATATGTGATTTGGCCGTCAAATATCAGAATTTCGCCAAATATTGCATTTTAAGCAAGTTTTCTTGCATTTTGTTTCGTACGAAAAATCATCGAATTTAGCAATATTTTGCCGTTCATCATCACCTTTTCCTTTATGTGACTTAAACAAAATATCATCGAATTAGGCAATATTTTGCCGTTTTCCACGTTTTTGTGAATTTACAGTCTATGGGTATTAATTCATATATATACGATAAAAATGATGCAAACACATAATTGATTAGATAATAACCTTAAATACTTCATTTTCAATCATCTATTTGTTTCTCGTTAAAATACTGAGTAAGATATTGAAAAGGGGAGAAGTTCTGTTTTTATTGCATATATCGACCTTTCAGCCGGAATAGAGCGATTTTCGTGTACATCTTCCATCGGTAATATAAACGGAAAATCAGTAACATTTTAGTTAATACTAATGAAAACACATTGATTTTTATCATTTGTATTGGAAACAACATTGTCATATGTCTTTTCTTGGATCTAAATAATACGAAACCTCGCTCTCTGATTTGAAGTTAAAATCCTCAAATATGGTTAAATATTGACTTTTTTCACGTTTTTCATGTAGTTTGATATTACGTAAATATATTCATTTTTACCAATATTTCGATACTATTTCATGTAGTATCACCATATGTGATTTGGCCTTCAAATCTCAGAATTTCGCATAATATTGCATTTTAACAAGTTTTCTTGCATTTTGTTTCGTACGAAAAATCATCGAATTTAGCAATATTTTGACGTTTATCATCCCCTTTTCCTTTATGTGATTTAAACAAAATATCATCGAATTAGGCAATATTTTGCCGTTTTTCCACGTTTTTGTGAATTTTCAGTCTATGGGTATTAATTCATATATATACGATAAAAATTATGCAAACACATAATTGATTAGATAACAACCTTAAATACTTCATTTTCAATCATCTATTTGTTTCTCGTTAAAATACTGAGTAAGATATTGAAAAGGGGAGAAGTTCGGTTTTTATTGCATATATCGACGTATAACCCACCAATAACCACTACCTCCAACAGTCATCAACAACAACGACCACTACCAACAACGACCACTACCACCACCAACAACCACTGTCATCAACAAAAACGACCACTACCACCAACGACCACTACCACCAACGACCACTAGCACCAACGACCACTACCACCAACGACCACTACCACCACCAACGACCACTACCACCACCAACGACCACTACCACCACCAACGACCACTACCACCACCAACGACCACTACCACCAACGACCACTACCACCAACGACCACTACCACCACCAACGACCACTACCACCACCAACGACCACTACCACCAACGACCACTACCACCAACGACCACTACCACCACCAACAACCACTATCACCAACGACCACTACCACCAACAACCACTACCACCAACGACCACTACCATCAACGACCACTACCACCACCAACAACCACTAACACCAACGACCACTACCACCACCAACAACCACTACCACCAACGACCACTACCACGACCAACAACCACTACCACCACTAAAAACCACTACCACCACCAACGACCACTACCACCACCAACGACCACTACCACCAACAACCACTACCACCACCAACAACCACTACCACCAACGACCACTACCACCACCAACAACCACTACCACCACCAACAACCACTACCACCACCAACAACCACTACCACCAACGACCACTACCACCACCAACAACCACTACCACCAACGACCACTACCACCACCAACAACCACTACCACCACCAACAACCACTACCACCACCAACGACCACTACCACCACCAACAACCACTACCACCACCAACGACCACTACCACCACCAACAACCACTACCACCACCAACAACCACTTCCACCACCAACGACCACTACCACCAACGACCACTACCACCAACAACCACTACCACCAACAACCACTACCACCAACAACCACTACCACCAACCACCATTACCACCATAAAAAATAAATTAATTAATAATAATAAATAACTAAATAAATAAATAAAATTAAAATAAAATAAAAATTAAATAAAATTAAAACTCAATAAAAATTAAATCAATAAAAAATTAATAAATAATAACTAAATAAATAAATAACCTAACTACTAGCCTGAGGTGGTGGTGAACCCGCAGACCCACGATCACAGGGAGGGGACTTGTCAGGGAAAAGCGCCAAGCCGTCAGTCACACATTGCACTTATATTGTCCCTATTATAGTACTTGGAGGGGATCAGGATCAGGATTAGGGATGGAGGCCTGGTCGACGACCGGGCCGCGGGGACGCTAAGCCCCGGAAACACCTCAAGGTAACCTCAAGGGACGGGGGGAAGGAATGGTGCTCCCCAGCGCTCCAGGACGCTCGGGGATTGAGCTCTGGCCTGCATAAAGCGAGACCGTCACCCTTCACGATGGGTCGGTTTTTATTCCTTTTTACATTTTGTTTTGTATTGTTTTAATTTTTTCTGACGTTCCGCAACGAGTTTTTCAATATCATTAATTGCTGTCAATACATTTTACTCAAGTCCAATAACTTCGATTGGGCCTTGTTCCCCCTCGTCCAGGAACGGTGATTTTTACGTGGTGTTTTTCGGTGAGTTTGTTTATTGTATCACCCTTGGGGCCAAGGATCACTTTCCTGTGTTCCTCTCCGACTTCTATGGTCTTTTAAATGGTCTTTTTCTGATGTTACGCCACAAGTTCTTCAATATCATTAATTGCTGACAGTACATTTTCCTCAAGTCCAATAACTTCAATTGGGCCTTATTCCCCTCGTGCAGGAACGTTGATGTGGACTTGGTGTTTTTCGGTGAGTTTGTTTATTGTATCACCCTTGGGCCCAAGGATCACTTTCCTGTATTTTTCTCCGACTTCTATGGTCTTTTAAATGCCCTTCGCTGCCAGTTCCTCTCTGGCTTTAGCTGCCTCCTCCCGTTTGGCCTTTCTCTCCTCCCGTTTGGCCTTTTCCTCCTCCCGTTTGGCCTTTCTCTCCTCCCGTTTGGCCTTTTCCTCCTCCCGTTTGGCCTTTTCCTCCTCCCGTTTGGCCTTTTCCTCCTCCCGTTTGGCCTTTTCCTCCTCCCGTTGGGCCAACAGCTTTTTATGGTCCTCAATAATTAAATTAATTTTACTAATGGCCTTTTCAACATTTGTCTTATATCCTTCAACAATTGTGTCTCTGAGGCACTATTCTTTTGTCGGTATTATTATCTTGACCTAAAATGTCTTTTATATATCCGAACGGGTTTTACCTTTCGGGCCTATTATAACCGACCGGAAGTCGGGCGGGATAAATAATAACCGAGAAATTTTTCTATCATCTTCACTTCGTCCATGGGCCGAGTTTGTCTTGACGGGGTTACCGTTTTCGGTTTTGTGTTCTCCTCCGGGAGTGTTACCGGAGCTTATGGGCTCTGATCCTTCTTCCGTTGGTGTTGTCGATCCCGTTTTGGGTTTTAGGGCATCACCGGTATTACGGCGTTTATTTTCTACTGTCACCTAACCATTGCCAGGTGAATTATTGGCCTTAACAGCCACAGAATTTTTATCTTGTTTGGCGTTTCTTGACGGTTGGAGGGGGTTGATGTCCTTTGACGGTTGGAGGGGGTTGGCGGCTTGCACGCCGCGGACATTGAGGTTTTCGGTTGGCCTAATCTGTTTTGTGGCAGGAATCTCACTTCCTCCACGATCAATCAAGTCATTTTTATTTTATGGTGTCCCATTTTTCTCATCTGCCATTGGAGTGCGAGAAATTCTAGCCCGACTTGCTGCTATTTTTGGAGTCTTCAAGAGGCAACTGTTTCTCTCACGAGCCTTTTTGTTGTAGTATTAAAGAAGTGTTACCATAGATATCAAAATCATTATGATATGAACCCCGAGGCTTACAAAGCCTGTTTTTTGTGGGTCGGGTCTCACACCCATAATTACCAAATGGGCTTTTAGCTGGTCAATGTATTGCCTCATATTCATTGTAGTTGTGTCTCTACGAAGGCTAAATTACGCCAAGAAGCTGTTGGCTTCATCCACCCAGCCTGGAGCTGATGGCAGCGGCGTTTCATGCCTTGAAACGCCTCGAATCCGCTCCATTAAAAGATACGTCAGTGGGGAGGCTTCTGCCCGTGTTTGTTCGTGTCTCAAAGTTTACTATTTTAACACCCTCCCATAATTGATGTTGTCTTATCGTATGGCGAAGAAGCTAATGATTCCGAAGACAATAATGCACAAAACAGTTTTGAGTAGTTGAGGCATCTTTAGATGAGGCATCTTCAGATGGCTAGAATATTGAAAACAGTCTCCGACCGTGTACTTGTAACATTAGAAGACAGGATGAGGGATATATAGTAAGCTTAGAAGAAATCTACTAAGGTAGAATATTCCTAGGATTTGTACGTGATGTGGATACATCCTGTGATAAGATACAGTAACTAGAGAGCCCGGGGTAGTAGAGAGCGCGCGTAGATGGCTTAGGAAGCATACTGTAGAGCTGGGGTATCCAGAGGGTACAAAAGTAGCAGGGGTTGTAGGTACCACAGGATGTAGGGAGTCTTTGTGATCATTGGGAACACAAGGTGTTAAGATCCTGGACCACCACTAGTAACGTTACTATGATTGTGTGTGGTGATTTAGGTGTGGCTGTGTGTGTGGGGGGGGGGGAGTGTTTGCGTGGGTGTGGCTGTGTGTGTGGGGGGGGGGGGAAGGGAGTGTTTGTGTGTGTGTGTGTGTGTGTGTGTGTGTGTGTGTGTGTGTGTGTGTTTTACTGCAATGACAACAATCTAATGTTGCTAGTATTGACTGTGGTGTTTTATAAGGGTGGTAGTATTGACTGGTGTCATCAGTGGTGCTTTCGTTGGTTAGTATTAACAGTGAGCCTAGTATTGATCGTGGTGTTAACAGTAGTGATTGACAGCCCTAGATTGTGTGCTTCGTTTCCTTTATGTTGCATTTCTGTGATGAGTTTCATATTATCGCTGTGCTTAATGGATAACAATGTCTGGTAGTGGTAGTGGAGAGTGGTTGCTGGTGGTGGTAGTGGTTGTTTGTGGTGGTAGTGGTCGTTGGTGGTAGTGGTTGTTGTTGGTGGTAGTGGTTGTAGGTGGTAGTGGTCGTTGGTGGTAGTGGTCGTTGGTGGTTGTGGTTGTTGGTGGTGGTAGTGGTCGTTGCTGGTAGTGGTTGTTGTTGGTGGTAGTGGTCGTTGGTGGTAGTGGTCGTTGGTGGTTGTGGTCGTTGGTGGTAGTGGTTGTTGGTGGTGGTAGTGGTCGTTGCTGGTAGTGGTTGTTGGTAGTGGTAGTGGTTGTTGGTGGTAGTGGTCGTTGGTGGTAGTGGTTGTTGGAGGTAGTGGTTGTTGGTGGTGGTAGTGGTTGTTGGTGGTGGTAGTGATCGTTGGTGGTGGTAGTGATCGTTGGTGGTGGTAGTGGTCGTTGGTGGTAGTGGTCGTTGGTGGTCGTGGTCGTTGGTGGTAGTGGTCGTTGGTGGTAGTGGTCGTTGGTGGTAGTTGTTGTTTGTGGTGGTAGTGGTCGTTGGTGGTAGTGGTTGTTGGTGGTAGTGGTTGTTGGTGGTAGTGGTCGTTGGTGGTAGTGGTCGTTGGTGGTATAGGTCATTGGTGGTAGTGGTCGTTGGTTGTAGTGATCGTTGGTGGTAGTGGTTGTTGGTGGTAGTGGTCGTTGGTGATAGTCGTTGTTGTTGTTGATGATTGTTGGTGGTAGTAGTTGTTGGTGGTAGTGGTTGTTGGTGGTGGTAGTGATCGTTGGTGGTAGTAGTTGTTGGTGGTAGTGGTTGTTGGTGGTGGTAGTGATCGTTGGTGGTAGTGGTCGTTGGTGGTAGTGGTTGTTGGTGGTAGTGGTTGTTGGTGATAGTGGTTGTTGTTGTTGATAATTGTTGGTGGTAGTAGTTGTTGGTGGTAGTGGTTGTTGTTGGTAGTAGTGGTCGTTGGTGGTAGTGGTCGTTGGTGGTAGTGATCGTTGGTGGTAGTGATCGTTGGTGGTAGTGGTCGTTGGTGGTAGTGGTCGTTGGTGGTAGTGGTCGTTGGTGGTAGTGATCGTTGGTGGTAGTGATCGTTGGTGGTATTGGTCGTTGGTGGTAGTGGTCGTTGGTGGTAGTGATCGTTGGTGGTAGTGGTCGTTGGTGGTAGTGATCGTTGTTGGTAGTGGTCGTTGGTGGTAGTGGTCGTTGGTGGTAGTGGTCGTTGGTGGTAGTGGTCATTTGCGTTAGTGGTTGTTGGTGGTGGTAGTGGTCGTTGGTGGTAGTGGTCGTTGCTGGTAGTGGTTGTTGTTGGTGGTAGTGGTCGTTGGTGGTAGTGGTCGTTGGTGGTAGTGGTTATTGGTGGTAGTGGTTGTTGGTGATAGTGGTTGTTGTTGTTGATAATTGTTAGTGATAGTAGTTGTTGCTGGTAGTGGTCGTTGTTGGTAGTGGTCGTTGGTGGTAGTGATCGTTGGTGATAGTGATCGATGGTGGTAGTGGTCGTTGGTGGTAGTGGTCGTTGGTGGTAGTGATCGTTGGTGGTAGTGGTCGTTGGTGGTAGTGGTCGTTGCTGGTAGTGGTCGTTGGTGGTAGTGATCGTTGGTGGTAGTGGTCGTTGGTGGTAGTGATCGTTGGTGGTAGTGGTCGTTGGTGGTAGTGGTCGTTGGTGGTAGTGATCGTTGGTGGTAGTGGTCATTGGTGGTAGTGGTTGTTGGTGGTGGTAGTGGTCGTTGGTGGTAGTGGTCGTTGCTGGTAGTGGTTGTTGTTGGTGGTAGTGGTTGTTGGTGGTAGTGGTCGTTTTTGGTAGTGGTCGTTGGTGTTGATGATTGTTGGTGGTAGTGGTTGTTGTTGTTGGTAGTGGTCGTTGTTGGTAGTGGTCGTTGTTGTTGATGATTGTTGGTGGTAGTGGATGTTGGTGGTTGTGGTTGTTGGTGGTGGTAGTGGTCGTTCTTGGTAGTGGTCGTTGTTGTTGATGATTGTTGGTGGTAGTGGTTGTTGTTGGTGGTAGTGGTCGTTGGTAGTAGTGGTCGTTGTTGTTGATTATTGTTGGTGGTAGTAGTTGTTGGTGGTTGTGGTTGTTGGTGGTAGTGATCGTTGGTGGTAGTGGTTGTTGGTGGTGGTAGTGGTCGTTGCTGGTATTGGTTGTTGTTGGTGGTAGTGGTCGTTGGTTGTAGTGGTCGTTGGTGGTAGTGGTTGTTGGTGGTAGTGGTCGTTTTTGGTAGTGGTCGTTTTTGGTAGTGGTCGTTGTTGTTGATGATTGTTGGTGGTAGTAGTTGTTGGTGGTAGTAGTTGTTGGTGGTAGTGGTTGTTGTTGGTGGTAGTGGTCGTTGTTGTTGATGATTGTTGGTGGTAGTGGTTGTTGTTGGTGGTAGTGGTCGTTATTGTTGATGATTGTTGGTGGTAGTGGTTGTTGTTGGTGGTAGTGGTTGTTGTTGGTGGTAGTGGTCGTTGTTGTTGGTGATTGTTGGTGGTAGTGGTTGTTGGTGATTGTTGGTGGTAGTGGTTGTTGGTGGTAGTGGTCGTTGTTGTTGATGATTGTTGGTGGTAGTTGTTGGTGGTATTGGTTGTTGTTGGTAGTCGTTGTTGTTGATCATTGTTGGTGGTAGTGGTTGTTGGTGGTAGTGGTTGTTGGTGGTAGTGATTGTTTGTGTAGGGATTGGTGAAGGTTGTTGGTGATGGTTGTTGGTGTTAGTGGTTGTTGGTGTTAGTGGTTGTTGGCAATTGTGATTGTTGGTGGTTGTGGTTGTTGATAGTTGTGGTTGTTGATGGTTGTGGTTGTTGGTGGCTGTGGTTGTTTGGTTGTTGTTGAGAGTAGTGTTTGATGGTTGGTGTTGTTGGTGGTATTTGTGATTGTTGTTATTGTTTGTTGATTGATGTCTGTGGCTGTTGGATGTTTGTGGTAGTAGTTGATGTTTGTCCATTCATTGGTTGTTAGTGGTAGTGGTTGTTAGTGGTACTGATTGTTGGTGGTTGATGGTAGTGGTTGTTGGCGGTGGTGGTTGTTGGTGGTGGTTGTTGGTGGTGGATGTTGGTTGATGGTAGTGGTTGTTGGTGGTAGTGGTTTTTGGTGGTACTGGTTGTTGGTGGTTGTAATTGTTGGTGGTTGTGGTTGTTTGGTTGTTGTTGATGGTGGTGATTGACGGAGGTTGTTTGTGCAGGTATTAGTTGTTGGTAGTAGTGGCTGATGGTTGTTGTTGGTGGTATTTGTGGTTGTTGGTAGTGGTTGCTTGTTGATGTCTCTGGTTGTTGGGTGTTTGTGGTAATGGTTGTTGGGTGTTGGTGGTAATGGTTGGTGACGAGTTATAGGCAGCTTCAAATAGCCCAGAAACATCGAAACATGCCCTGAAAACATGTGTGTGTGTGTGTGTGTGTGTGTGTGTGTGTGTGTGTGTGTGTGTGATCTGAGGAGAGGCAATGGCAATGTTATTGATGCTTTGACCTCTCCACCACTATCCATATGCCTCGGTGCTCGTGGACCACTTGACGCTCCACTTCCGTCCTCAGTATGTCCACATCTTTCTTCATTTCTGCTCAGCACAATTGCATTCACCTTCCGACTCTTAATTTCAGCAGTCTGGGCTCTACTCAGGTCCGCTCTCTTCACATGATTCTTCTTCGGCTGGGCCATCTTCACTTTTGACCTCACCGAGACTTCATTTTCCTGGGCTGGACCTTCATCAAACAGCCATGCTATATCTACATCGATATCTTCTACCGGTTTAATCGACACTGTCTCATCTTCTCCAGCGTCTTCCTTGTCGGCCACCTCTGCCTTCATCACTACCGAGACAGGGTACTCAAAGGCTTGGTGGTCTCCTGACTCATCTCCTCGGATGTCAGTCGGGTTCACACTCTCAGGTGTCCCACCCGTGCCGTGGCCTTCTGGGCACTCCTCTGGCACAGTCTCCGCTATGATTCCTGGCAACACCTTTGTCCCACACAAGTCATTCCCCAGGATCACTTGGACTCCTGGAACAGGTATGTTGGGGCATACTCCCAACATCACCTCTGCCGACACATATTCCGACCTTAGCTGGACAGTACATACAGGCATGTCACTCGCAGACAATAACCCGTATACTTTCATCTTACTCCTGCCAGCTAACCGTCGATCGTTCCCAATCAGGCTTCTCGTAATCAAGCTCTGATTAGCTCCGGTATCCCTTAAGATACCAACTTCTACCTCAGGCTGGCCTCCTATACTGATCCAACCTTTACTCATGAACGGCCTATACCTCTCGTTCACTAAGTTCACCTTCTGTGGTTTGTCTTGGAACACATTAGTATATTTACCTCGGGGGTCACACATGGCCAGGGTCACAACTCTCTTGCCCTGCCGACAGTCTCGCATCACGTGACCCAATCCGTTACAATTGTAACACCTCACCTGGGAAAAGTCTCTTCTATATGTACCAAAACGGCTCTGACTTTGTCCACTCACATGAGAGTTACTCGAGCCAGCCATATTACCTGCACTCTGTGGAGCTTTACTGGACTCTTGATTTCCTGGATCACGATTAGTTTCTCGTTTAGCTCCTCCATCCTCACTTTCAGACGAAGTGCGCGACGTACTCCTCTGAGTTTTAGAGTACTCACGTTTATCTGCCCATTTATCAAAATTCTTCTCACCCCAGACTCCTCTGGGTCTTTCATAATTTCTTCCTCCCCAGACTCCACTGGACTGCAATTGCTGCATCTCGCCTCACTTCTCACTCTGTTCTCCCTCAAGCTCTTGTATGCTTCAGTAATCATGTCCGCCCTATCTGCGGCATCTTTCACGTCCTTTATCCCTGCTTCTTGGATCTTGAACTTTGTTTCGGGATGCATCATCTCCAAGAACTTCTCCATGACCATCAGTTGCTTCAGGTCAGCGTAGGATCCAACTCCAGCAGCCTCAACCCACTTCTGGAATCGTCATTCCAGATCCCTTGCCGTCTCGGCAAACGTACTTGCTCCAACTTTCACCATCTCTCTGAAGCGCTTCCTATAAGCTTCTGAGGTTAACTGAAATGAGCGCAATATGCTGCTCTTTACCGTGGCATAATCCTGGCACTCTTCCAGTGACAATTGGGTGTATGCCTCCCTGGCTGCACCGATCAATCTTAACTGGACCAGCTGGGCCCATTCCTCCTGTGGCCACTCCTTGATACTGGCCACCTTTTCAAAGTGCTCGAAAAAGCTCTCTGCCTCTTCAGGAACAAACAAGGGAATGTCCTTCTCCCTAACCCTAACATCTGGTGAGTGTGAGACCTTGGTTGTGCTCTCCATCAACCCATGTTCAATCCTTTGTTCAGCCAAGGTTCTATTCGCTTCTCTCTGCATTTGTTTTGTTCTCTCTTTTTCTTTTTCAACCTGGGCTTTTTCTTTTTCTTTCTCCTGTTCCAACTCCAGTTCTCTTACTCTGGTTTTCTCTTTTTCTACTTCCAGTCTGGTTTTCTCTTTTTCTACTTCCAGTCTGGTTTTCTCTTTTTCCTTCTCGGCTTCATTTTTCATTTGGAGTTCCAATTTCATCTTCTCCAGCTGGAACTGTCTCTCCTTGTCCTCACGCTTCATCTGGAGCTCTAACTGGAATATCTCCAAACTCCTATTTCGGCTACTTCTGCTACTGCGGCTACTCTTGCTGCTCCTACTCGATCCCTGGGATCTCACTTCATCCTGCCCATCATCCTCCTTTCCACTTTCAGCTCCTTTTTGGGCTCCTTGTTCTGCCGCTTCACTTTTGGCTCTTAACTGCCTCAGGATCTCATCCTTCATCCCAGCTACTTTAGATACTTTTAACCTAATGCCACATTTTTCTGCTATTTGTTTTAATTGATCCCTCGTGCAACCTTCCAAGTCCTCAGGCTTGCCTGACTCCACAAATGCTTGCACCTTATCCATCTTGTCCTGTGAGTCTTCCCAAGAGAGAGAATATACACCTGCGGTCACACAGTTTATCTATTTCAACAAGGGGTGTACTAATCCACTCTTGGACAGGGTGTGGGTGTGTCAGTTCACTCTCCCGGACAGGCCCCCAATTTGTTATATTTTGTGTGTTGGTGGTGTTGTCGTTGTGTTGTTGATCCTTCTTTACAGACAACCCAACCCACAACTCGGTAGAGTGCTTATACCTCACTAGGAGATCACACTAGGCGCTTCTGGCTCTTGGAGAGGGGCTCAACGTCACACGTTTAGGGGATGCGGCTCCAACACTTAACCTCGTTGTCACGTGCACACACCCACTCGAGCCGCTGTGACTCCCCACTCTCTCCTTATGTGATATGATCTCCTCAATCCCCTTTGACTTACTAGTTTTCCGTCCTACCCTGTCCACAGCGGTGGTTCTTGGTTCTTTCTCTCTCTCTCTTCCTTTACTATTTCCTGGGAAGCCTCACTAGGACAAGGGCAAACACCAGCAAATTGGAATACATTTACTGGACAAAGCACATACACAATACATACATACATATAATAATAATGAATCCTATACTCTATACTATTACAATCAGGTTGCACTCCAACATCATCAGAACTCTATCATCAGCTTATCAAGTGGTATCCTATCTCCTGGTTCACCACCTGATACTATCAACCTCCTCAAGTAGATCAAGTCTACATACACTGTTGCACTATCAACAAGAGAATATATATATATATATATATATATATATATATATATATATATATATATATATATATATATATATATATATATATATATATATATATATATATATATATATACATATATATATATATACATATATATAAATATATATATATATATATATATATATATATATATATATATATATATATATATATATATATATATATATATATATATATATATATATATATCTATAAACGTGTACAAGGAAAATCAGCATGTGAATGCAATAACATATATCAGTATAAATGTTCCTTGATACACAACAATGATCAATCGATCACCCTATCAGTCCTAGAACACATACATCTGTAGATAATCCAGCCTACGATTGTAACTCTAAACTTCAGTATAAAACACTCCTTGACATAAGAATGCAAACAATCAATTACCTCTCACTGCGTCTTGCACGATAATGACAACCAAACACTCGATTACCTCTCTACAAGTAATCATTTAGAACTTTCCTTCCACCTCTGGAAGTTCACTACCCTGATCTCTTCAGGTTCTTCCGGGCTTAACTACCAGGATCCTCTGCAGCTCCTCCAGGCTGCTACCATTAAGTTTTCCTTGAGCAATTACGGTGCTTCACCCTTCTGCTAGGTTCCTCCACAGCTCTCTTGGCTGCTACACCATGAAGTTCCCTCGAGCAACTATGGTGCCTCATCACCTCTACAGAAGCACGTGACACTCCTCTTCACTGCTTCTCTTCACACCTCGAGGTCCTCTGCTCCACTACCTTGGAGTCACATCAACTACTCCCTCTGTGCTGGCTTCGAAGTTCTCAGCAACTTCTTCCCCAAAGACAAACCTGCAACCCATCGACACTCCAATAAAAATGTTTCCATTAAAACACATAAACAAAAATAACCACACAACATGTTTGCTTCCTACATCCATCTGCTCTCTACATACTGTGTGAGTGGACTCCCCCGTTTTGGGGCGGGTCCATGCTCCACCTCGCCCGGCGGTCCTCACTCACTCAGGGAGGGGTCCTCTGCTACCAGGAGCTGGGCTCTGGCAGTCGACGGGAGAGGGCGCGCTGCTCGTCCCTCCAGCTGTCTCTCTCATCTCCGTCCTCTCATTTAGGCTTCCTGCCTTACCAAAACATGTCTAACTTATAAATAAACATTGCTACTGTCGCTGGGCACACGACCAACTACAAGCAATCACTATGAACTGGCTTAAATCGTGCTTACCACAGATTGTCTAGTCGAGGGCGCTATCCCTCTGATGGCGTCTGATCAGGGCGCTCCACACAGCCCACGAAAATGTCTCTGGGCACCTTAATAAACTCTCCTCGCTGTCCAGGACTTGAGACCACAACGTTCTCAGCTCAATTCCACAGCTGGCACGTCTGCACACTTCTCTTGGAGATATATCACTAGGGGTTCCTTTCTGACGGGAGCTCAAACGGAGCGTGGCTTTCCCCCTGCGATGTCTGGCCTCAAGTGAGATCAAAGCCCTCCAGAAGCGAGCCTCACGCCTCCAGCAAAATATCCACATCTCCTATCCAGTCATTTATTTATTTTCTTATTTACTGCCCATAATCTTAAATTGTTCATTGAATCCAACAAACTATTTTACATCTGTGTTATCGCCTCTATATTTCCTATACTTTCTAGTTAGGTCAGGCTTGTTGAATAACTCTCAAGGGGGAGACTCGTTTCTCCTGTAGGCTGAGATCATAACACAGGATACTAATACAGTGTGGCCAGTGAATTCAGTGGTACTGTTGTCCAACCAGCTAAGGGACTGAAACGGTGAAATTAGTACCTACTAATTTGTCTATGCTGTCGTGTATGCTCGATGATATCGAGATGGAGGAGGACAAAGTAAAGAAATTTATTGACACAAGGGACGAGAGAATTTTGGAAGAGTGTACCAAGGCCCAGCTCCAACAAGTGGCAAACCACATTGGGATCAGGTTGAGGACGACTAAGGTTGCGGAGCGAAGGATAGAGATCATGGCACAGCTCACAGTTCGAGAGGAGGTGACTGGAGAGGAGCCGTCTCAAGGAGAGCCCTCCCAAGAAGAGCCTTCGCAAGGTGAACCGTCCCGACTAGAGCCACCCCAAGCGCCTACCAGTGTGGAGAGAATTCACAGTGAACATGGGAGCAGTGGAAAGTCCAGCTGTAGTTGTGGGAACCGACCTGTGAGATTTATATTTATTTAATTTATATGAATATATATAGAATTTATATTTACGTTAATTTATATACTTCGATAGCAATTTGTATAATGATAAGTGGACTGTATTTCTACAATAATCTCATAATCTCACAAATCGATCCTCTACACATTAGGGGGGGTTTATATTAATTGAATATATATGCAGCCAATCAAACTACAGTAATAGACTACATACATTGAAGAGGTTCCTTATCTTATAGTACAGCAGGTTAGTCCACCAGGTATAACTAGGGTGAAGACACCAAATTATCCTCTTTGAGGTAGCTTCCATCACCCAGTAACTGGTGCACAAAATCTTGCTTCCTCGTCTTGACCTGTCAAAAGTGCGCTAGCTGTAAAGCCAGAATCCTATATATGACAAGTATTTCAGAGAAAACACTGTACTTGGAATAATAAAGACCTGGCTTAATTACCTTTAGTTTGAGGCTATATCGTGCTCTAACCGGCTAACCCTACCCAATGACATTAATGGCCACTATTGATAGATAATGGGTTTCGGAAAGAACACTTAACTTGATTTGATGACAGCGTGTTGAAAATGGTACACCTTTGGTTTCCATAACACTACGTCCAAGTAAATTTAACAGGAGCCGAATTTGCTCCCTGTGAGCCTCTGGTCTAGTATCAACAAAGGCTGCCCTCCTTCCTCACCCTGACGCCTGGCTTACATTGTCCACATGACAGAAAGTGATTGAAGGGTCACATTTACTCTACTTTAATATTGATAATTAAGTTAATTTATATGAGATGTTTTATGATGGTAAAGTCCAAAGACTAATGTATTTAAGAATAATTCCCAGCAGAATAGCTGGTGAATTATAATAGTATGTGGTGATGATATCCCGTTTTCTTTAGACGGTAATTCCACTACAAGTTACGTTTTCTATAGGTTACTTGTTGGTAATACAGCAGCAATTATTATCTGTCTGATTATTAAATGGTGTCGGATTTTCCGACAGTAGTAAGAGGAGCCTGCAACCGGAAATAATGAAGATGCAACTGGAAGCCCAGCTGCGGCGAGAGGAAAGAGAAGCGCAAATGCAGCGAGAAGGAGAGAGACAACTGCGACTGGAGGAGATAAAGGCAAAGAAAGAAGTCGAATTCCGTCGCATTGAGTGTGGTCTGCCCTCACTACTTGCACGGCGGGATGACCTCAAGGTAATGGAACGTGACTTACCTACGTTCGAACCACAAGAAGCTGAGGCATTCTTCAAACACTTTGAACGAATAGCAACTCGGAAGGAGTGGCCAGAAGATGATTGGGCTGCTCTGGTCCAGGGCAGGTTGACCGGCGAGGCCCAGGAAGCCTATAACATGCTGGACCTAGAGGAGTGTACTAGTTATGACGCAATTAAGAATGCGGTGCTCCACTCATTTCGGCTGACTCCGGAGATGTACCGGAAGCGGTTCAGAGAGTGTACAAGAGCGTCGGGGAAGTCTTATGCCGAGACCGCCAGGGATATGGAACGGAAATTCCTACGTTGGTTGAAGGCGGAGGAAGCGGAGCCGGCGGATGAGATCAAACGACTGATAGTGATGGAGAAGTTTATGTCAGTGCTCCATCCTGAGTTGCGAGTAAGGGTGAGAGAAGCAGGTATTAAGGACCTGAAGGCTGCAGCGGACCGAGCCGACATGCTGAAGGAGGCACTACATCTCAGGAGGGAGGGGCCGCCCAGACACTCGCCTTACCCCAGGTCGGGAGGGAACTTTAGGAGTTCAGGAAGAGCGAGGACGGGTGGGGACTCTCCCAAGGGTAGTGTGCCCAATGAAGTAGCCCAGTTCAAGAGCTCAAGGGACTCGGTGAGGAAGCCCCAAGCTATGAGCAGTGGACCTAGCTCAGGAGCAAGTGCTGCAGCCCCGGACACGACGACAGGGAGTCCAAGGAGGACCCAGCGAACGTCTGCAAGTGGTACCGCCAGGGGGACTGGCGAGTGGCCGCCCAGGGGAGCCAGCCGATGCTTTAACTGTGGTGTGAGGGGACATTATGCCCGCGAGTGTGAGGAGCACCAAAGGAATATGGGACTAATGTTGGAAGAGGAGAGAGTGTTTGTTCACACCCCATATTATGGTGGACCCAACGTGAATGGTTGGGAATTGAAGTTGGCTGAACATCCCTTCGTTTTCGGGGCCAACGTGAAGTTTGGAAAGTCAGACCCAGTGGAGGTGGCCGTTCTTCGAGATACGGGTGCTGACATAAGTATGGTAACCAGGAGTATTCTCCCCAAGGAATTTAATGATTCACCTGTGGGAGTGGTGAGGATACGCAGTGTGGGGGAGGAATACAGGTTGCCACTTCACGAAGTACAGCTGATTGCCGACTGCGGAGTCGAGAATGCTATAGTAGTTGTAGCCCCTAAATTACCCCTAGAGCATGTACAGATGGTGCTGGGTAATGACCTCGGAGGAGGCAGGATACAACCCGATTGGGTCAGGAGTGCCTATGTTGCAAGCAGCGGTACAACCCTGCCAGGTGAGGTATCGGTCGTTCCAGATGGTAGTGAGGAAGCCGACTTCGTCAGGGGAAACGTCGCCAAAGACGACGACAACGAGGGCGAGAGTTCAGAGAGGTCGTCGCAGGTCGTGGAAAACCCCGACGAGGACCTCCGACTAAGCCTGATGATGCGTGTGGAGGAGTGGCGAGGAGCAGCTGTACAAACGCCTGGGGCGGTGAAGAGGCTGCAGACCGCACTCCCTCCACACAGAAACGTGAATAAAGTAAGCTCAGTGGATGAGCGAACGGCAGTGAGGGGCAGAGTGGAGGAGCCACGACGCAGTGCACCCTATGCCGGCCAGATGAATAGTGGGAGGTGCAAGATGAACCACCGTGATGAGGCGAGCCACAGGGAGGTGGATGAGCCCAACCACGAACCGAAGAAGACGTCTGCAGGGAAGAGAATCGCATGGAGGAGTGAAAATGTTCGTCGGGAACGAAGGAGCGAATGGTATAGGAAAGGCAATACGAAAAAAGCAGGAAATAGGTACACCCAGGGTAGGCGCCAGCCTAACCAGAGGGGCATTGAGCCATCGCAAAAGCCTAGTGTGGAAGAGAGGAAGCTGCTAGATGGAGTACAGGAGACAAGTGCCACTGTGAGGAGGCAACGCACCTATGGGAGAAGAGGAACCGAGAATAGAGAAGATTGGCGAAGAGGAGATCATAAGAGGAAACATGGAATACCTGTACGATGCAGTGGAAGTGCAAGACTATCTCAGAGTGCACGACGCGGTGGAGGCGCTGCATGCACTGAATCTTACAGTGGTAACGAGCCGTTAGAGTACACTCGTAGCCATGGAGAGAGGATTTCTTGTAGGTGTTCAGGGAACACCCATCACACCCGGTCCTATGCGAGATGGAGATATAATGAGGCAAGTGACTGGCAAGGTGGTACGAGCCACGTCACCAACTGGAGGAGTGACACTTCAGGAACGGAGGGAGCAAGAGTATAGGTTGCCCTCTTGAGTGCTGCTCTTCCGATATGACTCTTATTTTAAGGGGAGGGGTAAGATACAGTACCTAGAGAGCCCGGGGTAGTAGAGAGCGCGCATAGATGGCTTAGGAAGCATACTGTAGAGCTAGGGTATCCAGAGGGTACAAAAGTAGCAGGGGTTGTAGGTACCATAGGATGTAGGGAGCCTTTGTGATCATTGGGAACACAAGGTGTTAAGATCCTGGACCACCATTAGTAACGCTACTATGATTGTGTGTGGTGATTTAGGTGTGGCTGTGTGTGTGGGGGGGGGGGGTGTTTGTGTGGGTGTGTGTGTGTGTGTTTTACTGCAATAACAACAATCTTATGTTGCTAATATTGACTGTGGTGTTTAATAGGGGTTCTAGTATTGACTGGTGTCATCAGTGGTGCTTTCGTTGGTTAGTATTAACAGTGAGCCTAGTATTGATCGTGGTGTTAACAGTAGTGATTGACAGCCCTAGATTGTGTGCTTCGTTTCCTTTATGTTGCATTTCTCGGATGAGATTCATATTATCTCTGTGCTTCCTGGGTAACAATGTCTGGAGCGAAGTTTTAGCGTCGGTACGAATGATGACATCTTGTAAATTATTCTCAATTTTTTAGAAAAAAAGAAAATTAATTCTTCTTCTGATGTTAAAGTTGGTGGAGAGGTCAAAGCATCAATTACATTGCTATTGCCTCTCCTTAGATCACACACAAACACACTCACACACACACACACACACACACACACACACACACACACACACACACACACACACACACACACACACACACACACACACACACACACACACACACACACACACACACACACACACTAAATCATGGAGAGATAAATTGGGAATCAAGGAATCCCCATGGAGGTTACGAAACGTGGGGAGCAAAATTAGTAGATGTTATAGACAGGAATTTCCTAACACAACTTGTGAAGGAAGACACAAGGGGAAAGAGGAGGAGATGCACCGAGCCTATTAGACCTGATTTTCACCCAGAACGTAGAAAATATCGAGAATTTAGAGCATGAAATACCTCTAGGGGCCAGTGACCATTGTGTCCTAGTCTTTGACTACATGACGGAATTCAAACTTATGACCATGGGACAAGAGATCTGGGAAAGGAGAGGTGACTACAGGAAAGTGGACTATAAGAGGATAAGGGACTATCTGGGTGAAGTGCAGTGGGAGGAAGAAATTAGAGGAAAAACAGTCCAAGATATGATGGACCTAGTCATACAGAAATGCCAGGAGGCCGAAGAGAGATTTATACCAACAGTAAAGGGAAAAAATAAGAAGGAATATAATAACCCATGGTTTAATAGACAGTGTTAGGAAGAAAAAATGGCCAGCAGGCGGGAGTGGAGGAAGTACAGAAGACAAAGGACAGAGGACAACAGGATCAGATACATCAGAGCTAGGAACACACACACACACACACACACACCTGGCGTTCCGCGAGCGCTATGTCATGGGTTCTCGTATCCTGGCCGGGGAGGATTTACTGGGCGCAATTCCTTAACTGTAGCCTCTGTTTAACGCAACAGTAAAATGTGTACTTGGATGAAAAAACGATTCTTCGCGGCAGGGGATCGTATTCCAGGGACCAGCCCGAAACGCTACGCGTACTAGTGGCTGTACAAGAATGTAACAACTCTTGTATATATATATCTCTCAAGAACGATTACATTAACATAAGACGAACATCGGAAAGGGACTATGAGAACGATATTCCAATCAAAGCGAAAAAACAACCTAAGTTACTACACAGTCATATAAGAAGAAAAATGTCGGTGAACGACCAAGTGACAAGACTAAGGAAGACAGAGGGGGCATATACTGAAAGTGACAAGGAAATCTGCGAGGCACTGAATGCCAGTTTCCATGGAGTGTTCACTACCGAGCCTGAGCAGCTCCCATTGTTGGAAGGGGTTACCCTAGATGAAAGACTATCAGATATAGAGGTGACAGCAGAGGAGGTAATGAAACAGTTGACAACTCTAGATGCAACTAAAGCAGTTGGACCAGACAAAGTATCACCGTGGATACTAAAAGAAGCAGCGCAGGCCCTCAGCGTGCCTCTGGCAATGATCTTTAATGAGTCACTTATGTCGGGAGAATTGCCCAGTTGCTGGAAGAAGGCAAATGTCGTGCCGATTTTCAAGAAAGGTGATAGGGAGGAGGCACTTAACTATAGACCTGTATCACTGACAAAAATCCCCTGTAAAATACTGGAAAGAATAATTAGGCTACGACTGGTTGCACACCTGGAGAACATTAGGTTTGTGAACAAACATCAACATGGTTTCTGGACAGGGAAATCGTGCCTAACAAACCTTCTGCAATTCTATGATAAAATAACAAGGATAAGACAGGACAGAGATGGTTGGGCAGACTGCATATTTCTGGACTGCCAAAAGCCTTTGATACAGTACCGCACATGAGACTGCTGTTCAAGCTCGAGAGGCAGGCGGGGTTGGGGGGAAAAGTCCTAGCATGGATAAGGAACTTCCTAACAGGAAGGAGCCAAAGAGTTACGGTAAGGGGCGAGAAGTCAGACTGGCGAACAGTAACAAGTGGAGTACCACAAGGATCGGTGCTGGGACCAATTTTATTTCTAGTATATGTTAACGACATGTTTACAGGTGTAGAGTCCTACATGTCGATGTTTGCGGATGACGCAAAGTTGATGAGAAGAGTTGTGACAGATGAGGATTGCCGGATCCTCCAATAGGACCTGAACAGGTTGCAGAGATGGTCAGAGAAATGGCTACTGGAATTCAACACGAGCAAATGTAAAGTTATGGAAATGAGACTAGGAGATAGGAAACCAAAGGGAGAGTACACAATTAAGGGGAACAGCCTACCTGTGACGACGCGCGAAAGAGACCTGGGGGTGGACGTAACACCTAATCTATCTCCTGAGGCACATATAAATAGGATAACGACAGCAGCGTACTCTCTCTACACTGGCAAAAGTTAGAACATCATTCAGAAACCTAAGGAGGCATTAAGGGCGCTTTACACTGCCTACGTAAGGCCAGTCTTAGAGTATGCCGCCTCATCATGGAGTCCCCATGATGAGGCGGTAGTAACGCTACTATGATTGTGTGTGGTGATTTAGGTGTGGCTGTGTGTGGGGGGGAGGGGAGTGTTTGTGTGTGTGTGGGGGGGGGGGGGGGGAGGGGAGTGTTTGTGTGTGTGTGGGGGGGGGGGAGGGGAGTGTGTGTGTGTGTGTGTACTCACCTAATTGTGCTTGCGGGGGTTGAGCTTTGGCTCTTTGGTCCCGCCTCTCAACCGTCAATCAACTGGTGTACAGATTCCTGAGCCTACTGGGCTCTATCATATCTACATTTGAAACTGTGTATGGAGTCAGCCTCTACCACATCACATCCTAGTGCATTCCATTTACTAACTATACTGACACTGCAAAAGTTCTTTCTAATGTCTCTGTGGCTCATTTGGGTACCCAGTTTCCACCTGTGTCCCCTTCGCGTCCCTTCAGTGTTGTATAGTTCATCCTTGTTTACCCGGTCGATTCCCCTGAGGATTTTGTAGGTTGTGATCATGTCCCCCCTCTGTCTTCCAGTGTCGTAAGGTGCATTTCCCGCAGCCTTTCCTCATAACTCATGCCTCTTAGTTCTGGGACTAGTCTAGTAGCATACCTTTGGACTTTTTCCAGCTTCGTCTTGTGCTTGACAAGGTACGGGCTCCATGCTGGGGCCGCATACTCCAGGATTGGTCTTACATATGTGGTGTACAAGATTCTGAATGATTCCTTGTGTGTGTTTCACTGCAATGACAACAATCTAATGTTGCTAGTATTGACTGTGGTGTTTAATAGGGGTGGTAGTATTGACTGGTGTCATCAGTGGTGCTTTCGTTGGTTAGTATTAACAGTGAGCCTAGTATTGATCGTGGTGTTAACAGTAGTGATTGACAGCCCTAGATTGTATGCTTTGTTTCCTTTATGTTGCATTTCTCTGATGAGTTTCATATTATCTCTGTGCTTAATGGATAACAATGTCTGGAGTTTTAGCGTCGGTACGAATGATGACATCTTGTAAATTATTCTCAATTTTTTAGAAAAAAAGAAAATTCTTCTTCCGATGTTCAAGTTGGTGGAGAGGTCAAAGCATCAATAACATTGCTATTGCCTCTCCTCAGATCACACACACACACACACACACGCACACACACACACACACACACACACACACACACACACACACACACACACACACACACACACACACACACACACACACACACACACACACACACACACACACACACACACACACACACACACACACATGTTTTCAGGGCATGTTTCGATGTTTCTGGGCTATTTGAAGCTGCCTATAACTCATCACCAACCATTACCACCAACACCCAACAACCATTACCACAAACACCCAACAACCAGAGACATCAACAAGCAACCACTACCAACAACCACAAATACCACCAACAACAACCATCAGCCACTACTACCAACAACTAATACCTGCACAAACAACCTCCATCAATCACCACCATCAACAACAACCAAACAACCACAACCACCAACAATCACAACCACCAACAACCACAACCACGAATAAACACAATTAACAACAACCACTGACACCAACAACCGCAATTACCAATAACAACCACTACTACCAACAACAACCTCTACCACCAACAATCACAACCACCATCAATCACTACCACCAATATCCACCAACAACCACTACCACCAGCAAACACTACCACTAACAACCAGTACCACCAACAACCAGTACCACCAAAAACCTCTACTACCAACAACCACTACCATCAACCAACAACCACCACCAACCACCACCAACAACAACAACCACCACCAACAACAAACACCACCAACAACCACCACCACCAACAACAACCACCACCACCTACAACCACTACCAACAACCACTACCATAAACCAACAACCACCAACAATCATTACTCCAAGAATCATTACCACTAACAACCACTACCACTAACAACCACTACCACTAACAACCAATGCCTGGACAAACAACAACTACTACCACAAACATCCAACAGCCACAGACATCAATCAACAAACAATAACAACAATCACAAATACCACCAACAACACCAACCATCAAACACTACTCTCAACAACAACCAAACAACAACAGCCACCAACAACCACAACCATCAACAACCACAACCATCAACAACCACATCCACCAACAATCACAATTTCCAACAACCACTAACACCAACAACCACTAACACCAACAATCACTAACACCAACAACCATCACTAACACCCTTCACCAATCCCTACACCAACAATCACTACCACCAACAACCAACTACCACCAACAACCACTACCACCAACAACCACTACCACCAACAACCACTACCACCAACAACCACTACCACCAACAACCACTACCACCAACAATCATCAATAACAACGACCACTACCACCAACAACTACTACCACCAACAATCATCAACAACAATCATCAACAACAACGACCACTACCACCAACGACCACTACCACCAACAATAACTAACACCAACACCCATCACCAACACCCTTCACCAATCCCTACACCAAAAATCACTACCACCAACAACCACTACCACCAACAACTACTACCACCAACAATCATCAACAATAACGACCACTACCACCAACAATCATCAACAACAACGACCACTACCACCAACGACCACTACCACCAACAACAACCACTACCACCAACAACCACTACCACCAACAATCATCAACAACAACGACCACTACCAACAACGACCACTACCACCAACGACCACTACCACCAACAACAACCACTACCACCAACAACCACTACCACCAACAATCATCAACAACAACGACCACTACCACCAACGACCACTACCACCAACAACAACCACTACCACCAACAACCACTACCACCAACAATCATCAACAACAACGACCACTACCACCAACAACAACCACTGTCATCAACAACAATGACCACTACCAACAACGACCACTACCACCAACGACCACTACCACCAACAACAACCACTACCACCAACAATCATCAACAACAACGACCACTACCACCAACAACAACCACTGTCATCAACAACAACGACCACTACCAACAACGACCACTACCAACAACGACCACTACCACCAACGACTACTACCACCAACAACAACGACCACTACCAACAACGACCACTACCACCAATGACCACTACCGCCAACAACCACTACCACCAACGACCACTACCACCAGCAACAACCACTACCAGCAACGACCACTACCACCACCAACAACCACTACCACCAACGACCACTTCCACCAACGACCACTACCACCACCAACGACCACTACTACCAACGACCACTACCACCAACGACCACTACCACCAACAACAACCACTACCACCAACAACCACTACCACCACCAACAACAACCACTACCAACAACGACCACTACCACCAGCTACTACCACCAACAATCATCAACAACAACGACCACTACCAACAACGACCACTACCACCAATGACCACTTTCACCAACAACCACTACCACCAAAAACCACTACCACCAACAACAACCACTACCAGCAACGACCACTACCACCAACGACCACTACCACCACCAACAACCACTACCACCAACGACCACTACCACCAACGACCAATATAACCAACGACAACTACCACCACCAACGACCACTACCACCAACGACCACTACCACCAACGACCACTACCACCAACGACAACTACCACGAACGACCACTACCACCACCAACAACCACTACCAGCAACGACCACTACCACCACCAACAACCACTACCAGCAACGACCATTACCACCACCAACAACCACTACCAGCAACGACCACTATCACCACCAACGACCACTATCACCAACGACCACTACCACCAACGACCACTACCACCAACAATCATCAACAACAACCACTACCACCAACGATCACTACCACCAACGACCACTACCACCAACGACCACTACCACCAACGACCACTACCACCACCAACGACCACTACCACCAACGACCACTACCACCAACGACCACTACCACCACCAACGACCACTACCACCAACGACCACTGCCACCAATGACCACTACCACCACCAACAACCACTACCACCAACGACCACTACCACCAACGACCACTACCACCAACGACCACTACCACCAAAGACCACTACCACCAAGGACCACTACCACCACCAACGACCACTACCACCAACGACCACTACCACCAACGACCACTACCACCACCAACGACCACTACCACCACCAACGACCACTACCACCAACGACCACTACCACCACCAACGACCACTACCACCAACGACCACTACCACCAACGACCACTACCACCAACGACCGCTACCACCAACAACCACTACCACCAACGACCACTACCACCAACGACCACTACCACCAACAACCACTACCACCAACGACCACTACCACCAACGACCACTACCACCACCAACGACCACTACCACCACCAACGACCACTACCACCAACGACCACTACCACCACCAACGACCACTACCACCAACGACCACTACCACCACCAACAACCACTATCACCAACGACCACTACCACCAACAACCACTACCACCAACGACCACTACCACCAACGACCACTACCACCACCAACAACCACTACGACCAACGACCACTACCACCACCAACGACCACTACCACCAACAACCACTACCACCAATAGTGGTAGTGGTAGTCTGAACCGCAGACCCGCAGACGATGGGTGGTGGTGAACCTGCAGACCCGCAGACGATGGGTGGTGGTGAACCCGCAGACGATGGGTGGTGGTGAACCCGCAGACGATGGGTGGTGGTGAACCCGAAGACGATGGGTGGTGGTGAACCCGCAGACGATGGGTGGTGGTGAACCCGCAGACGATGGGTGGTGGTGAACCCGCAGACCCGCAGACGATGGGTGGTGGCGAACCCGCAGACCCGCAGACGATGGGTGGTGGTGAACCCGCAGACCCGCAGACGATGGGTGGTGGTGAACCCGCAGACCCGCAGACGATGGGTGGTGGTGAACCCGCAGACCCACGATCACAGGGAGGGGACTTGTCAGGGAAAAGCGCCAAGCCGTCAGTCACACATTGCACTTATATTGTCCCTATTATAGTACTTGGAGGGGATCACGATCAGGATTAGGGATGGAGGCCTGGTCGACGACCGGGCCGCGGGGACGCTAAGCCCCGGAAACACCTCAAGGTAACCTCAAGGGACGGGGGGAAGGAATGGTGCTCCCCAGCGCTCTAGGACGCTCGGGGATTGAACTTTGGCCTGCATAAAGCGAGACCGTCACCCTTCACGATGGGTCGGTTTTTATTCCTGTTTACATTTTGTTTTGTATTGTTTTAATTTTTTCTGGCGTTCCGCAACGAGTTTTTCAATATCATTAATTGCTGTCAATACATTTTCTTCAAGTCCCATAACTTCGATTGGGCCTTATTCCCCTCGTCCAGGAACGGTGATTTTTACGTGGTGTTTTTCGGTGAGTTTGTTTATTGTATCACCCTTGGGGCCAAGGATCACTTTCCTGTGTTCCTCTCCGACTTCTATGGTCTTTTAAATGGTCTTTTTCTGATGTTACGCCACGAGTTCTTCAATATCATTAATTGCTGACAGTACATTTTCCTCAAGTCCAATAACTTCAATTGGGCCTTATTCCCCTCGTGCAGGAACGTTGATGTGGACTTGGTGTTTTTCGGTGAGTTTGTTTATTGTATCACCCTTGGGCCCAAGGATCACTTTCCTGTATTTTCCTCCGACTTCTATGGTCTTTTAAATACCCTTCGCTGCCATTTCCTCTCTGGCTTTAGCTGCCTCCTCCCGTTTGGCCTTTCTCTCCTCCCGTTTGGCCTTTTCCTCCTCCCGTTTGGCCTTTCTCTCCTCCCGTTTGGCCTTTTCCTCCTCCCGTTTGGCCTTTTCCTCCTCCCGTTTGGCCTTTTCCTCCTCCCGTTTGGCCTTTTCCTCCTCCCGTTGGGCCAACAGCTTTTTATGGTCCTCAATAATTAAATTAATTTTACTAATGGCCTTTTCAACATTTGTCTTATATCCTTCAACAATTGTGTCTCTGAGGCACTATTCTTTTGTCGGTATTATTATCTTGACCTAAAATGTCTTTTATATATCCGAACGGGTTTTACCTTTCGGGCCTATTATAACCGACCGGAAGTCGGGCGGGATAAATAATAACCGAGAAATTTTCCTATCATCTTCACTTCGTCCATGGGCCGAGTTTGTCTTGACGGGGTTACCGTTTTCGGCTTTGTGTTCTCCTCCGGGAGTGTTACCGGAGCTTTTGGGCTCTGATCCTTCTTCCGTTGGTGTTGTCGATCCCGTTTTGGGTTTTAGGGCATCACCGGTATTACGGCGTTTGTTTTCTACTGTCACCTAACCATTGCCAGGTGAATTATTGGCCTTAACAGCCACAGAATTTTTATCTTGTTTGGCGTTTCTTGACGGTTGGAGGGGGTTGATGTCCTTTGACGGTTGGAGGGGGTTGGCGGCTTGCACGCCGCGGACATTGAGGTTTTCGGTTGGCCTAATCTGTTTTGTGGCAGGAATCTCACTTCCTCCACGATCAATCAAGTCATTTTTATTTTATGGTGTCCCATTTTTCTCATCTGCCATTGGAGTGCGAGAAATTCTAGCCCGACTTGCTGCTATTTTTGGAGTCTTCAAGAGGCAACTGTTTCTCTCACGAGCCTTTTTGTTGTAGTATTAAAGAAGTGTTACCATAGATATCAAAATCATTATGATATGAACCCCGAGGCTTACAAAGCCTGTTTTTTGTGGGTCGGGTCTCACACCCATAATTACCAAATGGGCTTTTAGCTGGTCAATGTATTGCCTCATATTCATTGTAGTTGTGTCTCTACGAAGGCTAAATTACGCCAAGAAGCTGTTGGCTTCATCCACCCAGCCTGGAGCAGATGGCAGCGGCGTTTCATGCCTTGAAACGCCTCGAATCCGCTCCATTAAAAGATACGTCAGTGGGGAGGCTTCTGCCCGTGTTTGTTCGTGTCTCAAAATTTACTATTTTAACACCCTCCCATAATTGATGTTGTCTTATCGTATGGCGAAGAAGATAATGATTCCGAAGACAATAATGCACAAAACAGTTTTGAGTAGTTGAGGCATCTTTAGATGAGGCATCTTCAGATGGCTAGAATATTGAAAACAGTCTCCGACCGTGTACTTGTAACATTAGAAGACAGGATGAGGGATATATAGTAAGCTTAGAAGAAATCTACTAAGGTAGAATATTCCTAGGATTTGTACGTGATGTGGATACGTCCTGTGATAAGACACAGTAACTAGAGAGCCCGGGGTAGTAGAGAGCGCGCGTAGATGGCTTAGGAAGCATACTGTAGAGCTGGGGTATCCAGAGGGTACAAAAGTAGCAGGGGTTGTAGGTACCACAGGATGTAGGGAGTCTTTGTGATCATTGGGAACACAAGGTGTTAAGATCCTGGACCACCATTAGTAACGTTACTATGATTGTGTGTGGTGATTTAGGTGTGGCTGTGTGTGTGGGGGGGGCAGTGTTTGTGTGTGTGTGTGTGTGTGTGTGTGTGTGTGTGTGTGTGTGTATGTGTGTGTGTGTGTGTGAGTGTGTGTGTGTGTGTGTGTGTATGTGTGTGTGTGTGTGTGTGTGTGTGTGTGTGTGTGTTTCACTGCAATGACAACAATCTAATGTTGCTAGTATTGACTGTGGTGTTTAATAAGGGTGGTAGTATTGACTGGTGTCATCAGTGGTGCTGTCGTTGGTTAGTATTAACAGTGAGCCTAGTATTGATCGTGGTGTTAACAGTAGTGATTGACAGCCCTAGATTGTGTGCTTCGTTTCCATTATGTTGCATTTCTCGGATGAGATTCATATTATCTTTGTGCTTAATGGATAACAATGTCTGGTAGTGGTAGTGGAGAGTGGTTGTTGGTGGTGGTAGTGGTTGTTTGTGGTGGTAGTGGTCGTTGGTGGTTGTTGTTGGTGGTAGTGGTTGTAGGTGGTAGTGGTCGTTGGTGGTAGTGGTCGTTGGTGGTAGTGGTCGTTGGTGGTTGTGGTCGTTGGTGGTAGTGGTTGTTGTTGGTGGTAGTAGTCGTTGCTGGTAGTGGTTGTTGGTGGTGGTAGTGATCGTTGCTGGTAGTGGTTGTTGGTGGTGGTAGTGGTTGTTGGTGGTAGTGGTTGTTGGTGGTAGTGGTCGTTGGTGGTAGTGGTTGTTGGAGGTAGTGGTTGTTAGTGGTGGTGGTAGTGGTCGTTGCTTGTAGTGGTTGTTGGTGGTGGTAGTGATCGTTGGTGGTGGTAGTGATCGTTAGTGGTGGTAGTGGTCGTTGGTGGTCGTGGTCGTTGGTGGTAGTGGTCGTTGGTGGTCGTGGTCGTTGGTGGTAGTGGTTGTTGGTGGTATTGATCGTTGGTGGTAGTAGTCGTTAGTGGTAGTGGTTGTTGGTGGTAGTGGTCGTTGGTGGTAGTGGTCGTTGGTGGTAGTGGTCGTTGGTTGAAGTGATCGTTGGTGGTAGTGGTTGTTGGTGGTAGTGGTTGTTGGTGGTAGTGGTTGTTGGTGGTAGTGGTTGTTGGTGGTGGTAGTGGTCGTTGCTTGTAGTGGTTGTTGGTGGTGACGGTGGAAGTGGTCGTTGGTGGTAGTGGTCGTTGGTGGTAGTGGTTGTTGGTGGTGGTAGTGGTCGTTCTTGGTAGTGGTTGTTGGTGGTGGTAGTAGTCGTTGGTGGTAGTGATCGTTGGTGGTCGTGGTCGTTGGTGGTAGTGGTTGTTTGTGGTGGTAGTGGTCGTTGGTGGTAGTGGTTGTTGGTGGTAGTGGTCGTTGGAGGTAGTGGTTGTTGGTGGTAGTGATCGTTGGTGGTAGTGGTCGTTAGTGGTAGTGGTCGTTGGTGGAAGTGGTCGTTGGTGGTAGTGGTCGTTGGTGGTAGTGGTCGTTGGTGATAGTGGTTGTTGTTGTTGATGATTGTTGGTGGTAGTAGTTGTTGGTGGTAGTGGTTGTTGTTGGTGGTAGTGATCGTTGGTTGTAGTGGTCGATGGTGGTAGTGGTCGTTGGTGGTAGTGATCGTTGGTGGTAGAGATCGTTGGTGGTATTGGTCGTTGATGGTAGTGGTCGTTGGTGGTAGTGATCGTTGGGGTAGTGGTCGTTGGTGGCAGTGGTCGTTGGTGGTAGTGGTCGTTGGTGGTAGTGGTCGTTGGTGGTAGTGATCGTTGGGGGTAGTGGTCGTTGGTGGTAGTGGTCGTTGGTGGTAGTGGTCGTTGGTGGTAGTGATCGTTGGGGGTAGTGGTCGTTGGTGGTAGTGGTCGTTCGTGGTAGTGGTCGTTGGTGGTAGTGGTTGTTGGTGGTAGTGATCGTTTGTGGTAGTGGTCATTGGTGGTAGTGGTTGTTGGTAGTAGTGGTTGTTGGTGGTAGTGATCGTTTGTGGTAGTGGTCATTGGTGGTGGTGGTCATTTGTGGTAGTGGTCGTTGGTGGTAGTGGTCATTGCTGGTAGTCGTTGTTGTTGGTGGTAGTGGTCGTTGGTGGTAGTGGTCGTTGGTGGTAGTGGTTGTTGGTGGTAGTGGTCGTTTTTGGTAGTGGTCGTTGTTGTTGATGATTGTTGGTGGTAGTGGTTGTTGTTGGTGGTAGTGGTCGTTGTTGTTGATGATTGTTGGTGGTAGTGGTTGTTGGTGGTGGTAGTAGTCGTTGGTGGTAGTTGTCGTTGGTGGTAGTGGTCGTTGTTGTTGATGATTGTTGGCGGTAGTAGTTGTTGGTGGTAGTGGTTGTTGTTGGTGGTAGTGGTCGTTGTTGGTAGTGGTCGTTGTTGTTGATGATTGTTGGTGGTAGTGGATGTTGTTGGTGGTTGTGGTCGTTGTTGTTGATGATTGTTGGTGGTAGTGGTTGTTGTTGGTGGTAGTGGTCGTTGGTGGTAGTGGTCGTTGTTGTTGATGATTGTTTGTGGTAGTAACTGTTGGTGGTTGTGGTTGTTGTTGGTAGTCGTTGTTGTTGATCATTGTTCGTGGTAGTGGTTGTTGGTGGTAGTGATTGTTGGTGGTAGTGATTGTTGGTGGTAGTGATTGTTGGTGTAGGGATTAGTGAAGGTTGTTGGTGATGGTTGTTGGTGTTAGTGGTTGTTGGCAATTGTGATTGTTTGTGGTTGTGGTTGTTGATGGATGTTTGGTTGTTGTTGAGAGTAGTGTTTGATGATTGGTGTTGTTGGTTGTATTTGTGATTGTTGTTATTGTTTGTTGATTGATGTCTGTGGCTGTTGGATGTTTGTGGTAGTAGTTGTTGTTTGTCCAGGCATTGGTTGTAAGTGGTAGTGGTTGTTAGTGGTAATGATTGTTGGTGGTTGTTGGTTGATGGTAGTGATTGTTGGTGGTGGTAGTGGTCGTTGGTGGTAGTGGTCGTTGGTGGTCGTGGTCGTTGGTGGTAGTGGTCGTTGGTGGTAGTTGTTGTTTGTGGTGGTAGTGGTCGTTGGTGGTAGTGGTCGTTGGTGGTAGTGGTCGTTGGTGGTAGCGATCGTTGTTGGTAGTGGTTGTTGGTGGTAGTGGTCGTTGGTGATAGTGGTTGTTGTTGTTGATTGTTGGTGGTAGTGGTTGTTGGTGGTAGTGGTCGTTGCTGGTAGTGGTGGTTTTTGGTGGTAGTGATTGTTGGTGGTAGTGGTCGTTGGTGGTAGTGGTCGTTGGTGGTAGTGATCGTTGGTGGTAGTGGTCGTTGGTGGTAGTGGTCGTTGGTGGTAGTGGTCGTTGGTGGTAGTGGTTGTTGGTGGTAGTGATCGTTGGTGGTAGTGGTTGTTGGTGGTGGTAGTGGTCGTTGCTGGTAGTCGTTGTTGTTGGTGTTAGTGGTCGTTGGTTGTAGTGGTCGTTGGTGGTAGTGGTCGTTGGTGGTAGTGGTTGTTGGTGGTAGTGGTCGTTTTTGGTAGTGGTCGTTGTTGTTGATGATTGTTGGTGGTAGTAGTTGTTGGTGGTAGTAGTTGTTGGTGGTAGTGGTTGTTGTTGGTGGTAGTGGTTGTTGTTGGTGGTAGTGGTCATTGTTGTTGATGATTGTTGGTGGTAGTGGTTGTTGTTGGTGGTAGTGGTCGTTGTTGGTAGTGGTCGTTGTTGTTGATGATTGTTGGTGGTAGTGGTTGTTGTTGGTGGTCGTTGTTGTTGGTGGAAGTGGTTGTTGGTGGTAGTGATTGTTGGTGTAGGGATTGGTGAAGGTTGTTTGTGATGGTTGTTGGTGTTAGTGGTTGCTGGTGTTAGTGGTTGTTGGCAATTGTGATTGTTGGTGGTTGTGGTTGTTGATAGTTGTGGTTGTTGATGGTTGTGGTTGTTGATGGTTGTGGTTGTTGATGGTTGTGGTTGTTGGTGGCTGTGGTTGTTTGGTTGTTGTTGAGAGTAGTGTTTGATGGTTGGTGTTGTTGGTGGTATTTGTGATTGTTGTTATTGTTTGTTGATTGATGTCTGTGGCTGTTGGATGTTTGTGGTAGTAGTTGTTGTTTGTCCATTCATTGGTTGTTAGTGGTAGTGGTTGTTAGTGGTACTGATTGATGGTGGTTGTTGGTTGATGGTAGTGGTTGTTGGCGGTGGTGGTTGTTGTTGGTGGTTGTTGGTGGTAGTTGTTGGTGGTGGGTGTTGGTTGATGGTAGGGGTTGTTGGTGGTAGTGATTTTTGGTGGTACTGGTTGTTGGTGGTACTGGTTGTTAGTGGTAGTGTTTGCTGGTGGTAGTGGTTGTTGGTGGATATTAGTTGTAGTGATTGATGGTGGTTGTGATTGTTGGTGGTAGAGGTTGTTGTTGGTAGTTGTGGTTGTTGGTTGTTGTTGGTAATTGTGGTTGTTGGTGGCAGTGATTGTTGTTAATTGTGTTTCTTCGTGGTTGTGGTTGTTGGTGGTTGTGATTGTTGTTGATTGTGGTTGTTTGGTTGTTGTTGATGGTTGTGATTGATGGAGGTTGTTTGTGCAGGTATTAGTTGTTGGTAGTAGTGGCTGATGGTTGTTGTTGGTGGTATTTGTGGTTGTTGGTAGTGGTTGCTTGTTGATGTCTCTGGTTGTTGGGTGTTTGTGGTAATGGTTGTTGGGTGTTTGTGGTAATGGTTGTTGGGTGTTGGTGGTAATGGTTGGTGACGAGTTATAGGCAGCTTCAAATAGCCCAGAAACATCGAAACATGCCC
Source organism: Procambarus clarkii (assembly GCF_040958095.1). Taxonomy (NCBI): domain Eukaryota; kingdom Metazoa; phylum Arthropoda; class Malacostraca; order Decapoda; family Cambaridae; genus Procambarus; species Procambarus clarkii. The sequence goes on from NW_027189331.1 coordinate 80,343, forward strand.
TGAAAACATGTGTGTGTGTGTGTGTGTGTGTGTGTGTGTGTGTGTGTGTGTGTGTGTGTGTGTGTGTGTGTGTGTGTGTGTGTGTGTGTGTGTGTGTGTGTGTGTTGAGGAGAGGCAATCGCAATGTTATTGATGCTTTGACCTCTCTACCACTATCCATATGCCTCTGTGCTCGTGGACCACTTGGCGCTCCACTTCCGTCCTCAGTCTGTCCACATCATTCTTCATTTCTGCTCAGCACAGTTCCATTCACCTTCCGACTCTTAATTTTAGCGGGCTTGACTCTACTCAGGTCCGCTCTCTTCACATGATTCTTCTTCGGCTGGGCCATCTTCACTTTTGACCTCACCGAGACTTCATTTTCCTGGGCTGGACCTTCATCAAACAGCCATGCTATATCTACATCGATATCTTCCACCGGTTTAATCGACACTGTCTCATCTTCTCCAGCGTCTTCCTTGTCGGCCACCTCTGCCTTCCTCACTACCGAGACAGGGTACTCAATGGCTTGGCGGTCTCCTGACTCATCTCCTCGGATGTCAGTCAGGTTCACACTCTCAGGTGTCCCACCCGTGCCGTGGCCTTCTGGGCACTCCTCTGGCACAGTCTCCGCTATGATTCCTGGTAACACCTTTGTCCCACACAAGTCATTCCCCAGGATCACTTGGACTCCTGGAACAGGTATGTTGGGGCATACTCCCAACATCACCTCATCCGACACATATTCCGACCTTAGCTGGACAGTACATACAGGCATGTCACTCTCAGACAATAACCCGTATACTTTCATCTTACTCCTGCCAGCTAACCGTCGATCGTTCCCAATCAGGCTTCTCGTAATCAAGCTCTGATTAGCTCCGGTATCCCTTAAGATACCAACTTCTACCTCAGGCTGGCCTCCTATACTGATCCAACCTTTACTCATGAACGGCCTATACCTCTCGTTCACTAAGTTCACCTTCTGTGGTTTGTCTTGGAACACATTAGTATATTTACCTCGGGGGTCACACATGGCCAGGGTCACAACTCTCTTGCCCTGCCGACAGTCTCGCATCACGTGACCCAATCCGTTACAATTGGAACACCTCACCTGGGAAAAGTCTCTTCTATATGTACCAAAGCGGCTCTGACTTTGTCCACTCACATGAGAGTTACTCGAGCCAGCCATATTACCTGCACTCTGTGGGGCTTTACTGGACTCTTGATTTCCTGGATCACGATTAGTTTCTCGTTTAGCTCCTCCATCCTCACTTTCAGACGAAGTGCGCGACCTACTCTTCTGAGTTTTAGAGTACTCACGTTTATCTGCCCATTTATCAAAATTCTTCTCACCCCAGACTCCTCTGGGTCTTTCATAATTTCTTCCTCCCCAGACTCCACTGGACTGCAATTGCTGCATCTCGCCTCACTTCTCACTCTGTTCTCCCTCAAGCTCTTGTATGCTTCAGTAATCATATCCGCCCTATCTGCGGCATCTTTCACGTCCTTTATCCCTGCTTCTTGGATCTTGAACTTTGTTTCGGGATGCATCATCTCCAAGAACTTCTCCATGACCATCAGTTGCTTCAGGTCAGCGTAGGATCCAACTCCAGCAGCCTCAACCCACTTCTGGAATCGTCATTCCAGATCCCTTGCCGTCTCGGCAAACGTACTTGCTCCAACTTTCACCATCTCTCTGAAGCGCTTCCTATAAGCTTCTGGGGTTAACTGAAACGAGCGCAATATGCTGCTCTTTACCGTGGCATAATCCTGGCACTCTTCCAGTGACAATTGGGTGTATGCCTCCCTGGCTGCACCGATCAGTCTTAACTGGACCAGCTGGGCCCATTCCTCCTGTGGATACTCCTTGATACTGGCCACCTTTTCAAAGTGCTCGAAAAAGCTCTCTGCCTCTTCAGGAACAAACAAGGGAATGTCCTTCTCCCTAACCCTAACATCTGGTGAGTGTGATACCTTGGTGGTGCTCTCTGGCAACCCCAGGTTCAATCCTTTGTTCAGCCAAGGTTCTATTCGCTTCTCTCTGCATTTGTTTTGTTCTCTCTTTTTCTTTTTTTCAACCTGGGCTCTTTCTTTTTCTTTCTCCTGTTCCAACTCCAGTTCTCTTACTCTGGTTTTCTCTTTTTCTACTTCCAGTCTGGTTTTCTCTTTTTCTACTTCCAGTCTGGTTTTCTCTTTTTCCTTCTCGGCTTCATTTTTCATCTGGAGTTCCAATTTCATCTTCTCCAGCTGGAACTGTCTCTCCTTGTCCTCACGCAGCATCTGGAGCTCTAACTGGAATATCTCCAAACTCCTATTTCGGCTACTTCTGCTACTGCGGCTACTCTTGCTGCTCCTACTCGATCCCTGGGATCTCACTTCATCCTGCCCATCATCCTCCTTTCCACTTTCAGCTCCTTTTTGGGCTCCTTGTTCTGCCACTTCACTTTTGGCTCTTAACTGCCTCAGGATCTCATCCTTCATCCCAGCTACTTTAGATACTTTCAACCTAATGCCAGATTTTTCTGCTATTTGTTTTAATTGATCCCTCGTGCAACCTTCCAAGTCCTCAGGCTTGCCTGACTCCACAAATGCTTGCACCTTATCCATCTTGTCCTGTGAGTCTTCCCAAGAGAGAGAATATACACCTGCGGTCACACAATTTATCTATTTCAACAAGGGGTGTACTAATCCACTCTTGGACAGGGTGTGGGTGTGTCAGTTCACTCTCCCGGACAGGCCCCCAATTTGTTATATTTTGTGTGTTGGTGGTGTTGTCGTTGTGTTGTTGATCCTTCTTTACAGACAACCCAACCCACAACTCGGTAGAGTGCTTATACCTCACTAGGAGATCACCCTTGGCGCTTCTGGCTCTTGGAGAGGGGCTCAACGTCACACGTTTAGGGGATGCGGCTCCAACACTTAACCTCGTTGTCACGTGCACACACCCACTCGAGCCGCTGTGACTCCCCACTCTCTCCTTATGTGATATGATCTCCTCAATCCCCTTTGACTTACTAGTTTTCCGTCCTACCCTGTCCACAGCGGTGGTTCTTGGTTCTTTCTCTCTCTCTCTCTCTCTCTCTCTCTCTCTCTTCCTTTACTATTTCCTGGGAAGCCTCACTAGGACAAGGGCAAACACCAGCAAATTGGAATACATTTACTAGACAAAGCACATACACAATACATACATACATATAATAATAATGAATCCTATACTCTATACTATTACAATCAGGTTGCACTCCAACATCATCAGAACTCTATCATCAGCTTATCAAGTGGTATCCTATCTCCTGGTTCACCACATGATACTATCAACCTCCTCAAGTAGATCAAGTCTACATACACTGTTGCACTATCAACAAGAGAATATATATATATATATATATATATATATATATATATATATATATATATATATATATATATACATATATATATATATACATATATATATACATATATATATATATATATATATATATATATATAAATATATATATATATATATATATATATATATATATATATATATATATATATATATATATATATATATATATATATGCGAACAAGCCTGAATGGTCCCCAGGACAATATGCAACTGAAAACTCACACCCCAGAAGTGACTCGAACCCATACTCCCAGAAGCAACGCAACTGGTATGTACAAGACGCTTAATCCACTTGACCATCACGACCGGACATAATGAGGTGATAGCCGAGGCTATTTGAACCACCCCACCGCCGGCACTCGGATAGTTATCTTGGGCATAGCATTTTACCAAATCACCTCATTCTTTGGGGCACACGTGAGGAACACAAATGCGAACAAGCCTGAATGGTCCCCAGGACAATATGCAACTGAAAACTCACACCCCAGAAGTGACTCGAACCCATACTCCCAGAAGCAACGCAACTGGTATGTACAAGACGCCTTAATCCACTTGACCATCACGACCGGACATAATGAGGTGATAGCCGAGGCTATTTGAACCACCCCACCGCCGGCACTCGGATAGTTATCTTGGGCATAGCATTTTACCAAATCACCTCATTCTTTGGGGCACACGTGAGGAACACAAATGCGAACAAGCCTGAATGGTCCCCAGGACAATATGCAACTGAAAACTCACACCCCAGAAGTGACTCGAACCCATACTCCCAGAAGCAACACAACTGGTATGTACAAGACGCCTTAATCCACTTGACCATCACGACCGGACATAATGAGGTGATAGCCGAGGCTATTTGAACCACCCCACCGCCGGCACTCGGATAGTTATCTTGGGCATAGCATTTTACCAAATCACCTCATTCTTTGGGGCACACGTGAGGAACACAAATGCGAACAAGCCTGAATGGTCCCCAGGACAATATGCAACTGAAAACTCATTCCTGGGGACCATTCAGGCTTGTTCGCATTTGTGTTCCTCACGTGTGCCCCAAAGAATGAGGTGATTTGGTAAAATGCTATGCCCAAGATAACTATCCGAGTGCCGGCGGTGGGGTGGTTCAAATAGCCTCGGCTATCACCTCATTATGTCCGGTCGTGATGGTCAAGTGGATTAAGGCGTCTTGTACATACCAGTTGCGTTGCTTCTGGGAGTATGGGTTCGAGTCACTTCTGGGGTGTGAGTTTTCAGTTGCATATTGTCCTGGGGACCATTCAGGCTTGTTCGCATTTGTGTTCCTCACGTGTGCCCCAAAGAATGAGGTGATTTGGTAAAATGCTATGCCCAAGATAACTATCCGAGTGCCGGCGGTGGGGTGGTTCAAATAGCCTCGGCTATCACCTCATTATGTCCGGTCGTGATGGTCAAGTGGATTAAGGCGTCTTGTACATACCAGTTGCGTTGCTTCTGGGAGTATGGGTTCGAGTCACTTCTGGGGTGTGAGTTTTCAGTTGCATATTGTCCTGGGGACCATTCAGGCTTGTTCGCATTTGTGTTCCTCACGTGTGCCCCAAAGAATGAGGTGATTTGGTAAAATGCTATGCCCAAGATAACTATCCGAGTGCCGGCGGTGGGGTGGTTCAAATAGCCTCGGCTATCACCTCATTATGTCCGGTCGTGATGGTCAAGTGGATTAAGGCGTCTTGTACATACCAGTTGCGTTGCTTCTGGGAGTATGGGTTCGAGTCACTTCTGGGGTGTGAGTTTTCAGTTGCATATTGTCCTGGGGACCATTCAGGCTTGTTCGCATTTGTGTTCCTCACGTGTGCCCCAAAGAATGAGGTGATTTGGTAAAATGCTATGCCCAAGATAACTATCCGAGTGCCGGCGGTGGGGTGGTTCAAATAGCCTCGGCTATCACCTCATTATATCCGGTCGTGATGGTCAAGTGGATTAAGGCGTCTTGTACATACCAGTTGCGTTGCTTCTGGGAGTATGGGTTCGAGTCACTTCTGGGGTGTGAGTTTTCAGTTGCATATTGTCCTGGGGACCATTCAGGCTTGTTCGCATTTGTGTTCCTCACGTGTGCCCCAAAGAATGAGGTGATTTGGGAAAATGCTATGCCCAAGATAACTATCCGAGTGCCGGCGGTGGGGTGGTTCAAATAGCCTCGGCTATCACCTCATTATGTCCGGTCGTGATGGTCAAGTGGATTAAGGCGTCTTGTACATACCAGTTGCGTTGCTTCTGGGAATATGGGTTCGAGTCACTTCTGGGGTGTGAGTTTTCAGTTGCATATTGTCCTGGGGACCATTCAGGCTTGTTCGCATTTGTGTTCCTCACGTGTGCCCCAAAGAATGAGGTGATTTGGTAAAATGCTATGCCCAAGATAACTATCCGAGTGCCGGCGGTGGGGTGGTTCAAATAGCCTCGGCTATCACCTCATTATGTCCGGTCGTGATGGTCAAGTGGATTAAGGCGTCTTGTACATACCAGTTGCGTTGCTTCTGGGAGTATGGGTTCGAGTCACTTCTGGGGTGTGAGTTTTCAGTTGCATATTGTCCTGGGGACCATTCAGGCTTGTTCGCATTTGTGTTCCTCACGTGTGCCCCAAAGAATGAGGTGATTTGGTAAAATGCTATGCCCAAGATAACTATCCGAGTGCCGGCGGTGGGGTGGTTCAAATAGCCTCGGCTATCACCTCATTATGTCCGGTCGTGATGGTCAAGTGGATTAAGGCGTCTTGTACATACCAGTTGCGTTGCTTCTGGGAGTATGGGTTCGAGTCACTTCTGGGGTGTGAGTTTTCAGTTGCATATTGTCCTGGGGACCATTCAGGCTTGTTCGCATTTGTGTTCCTCACGTGTGCCCCAAAGAATGAGGTGATTTGGGAAAATGCTATGCCCAAGATAACTATCCGAGTGCCGGCGGTGGGGTGGTTCAAATAGCCTCGGCTATCACCTCATTATGTCCGGTCGTGATGGTCAAGTGGATTAAGGCGTCTTGTACATACCAGTTGCGTTGCTTCTGGGAATATGGGTTCGAGTCACTTCTGGGGTGTGAGTTTTCAGTTGCATATTGTCCTGGGGACCATTCAGGCTTGTTCGCATTTGTGTTCCTCACGTGTGCCCCAAAGAATGAGGTGATTTGGTAAAATGCTATGCCCAAGATAACTATCCGAGTGCCGGCGGTGGGGTGGTTCAAATAGCCTCGGCTATCACCTCATTATGTCCGGTCGTGATGGTCAAGTGGATTAAGGCGTCTTGTACATACCAGTTGCGTTGCTTCTGGGAGTATGGGTTCGAGTCACTTCTGGGGTGTGAGTTTTCAGTTATATATATATATATATATATATATATATATATATATATATATATATATATATATATATATATATATATATATATATATATATATATAAACGTGTACAAGGAAAATCAGCATGTGAATGCAATAACATATATCAGTATAAATGTTCCTTGATACACAACAATGATCAATTGATCACCCTATCAGTCCTAGAACACATACATCTGTAGATAATCCAGCCTACGATTGTAACTCTAAACTTCAGTATAAAACACTCCTTGACTTAAGAATGCAAACAATCAATTACCTCTCACTGCGTCTTGCACGATAATGACAACCAAACACTCGATTACCTCTCTACAAGTAATCATTTAGAACTTTCCTTCCACCTCTAGAAGTTCACTACCCTGATCTCTTCAGGTTCTTCCGGGCTTAACTACCAGGATCCTCTGCAGCTCCTCCAGGCTGCTACCATTAAGTTTTCCTTGAGCAATTACGGTGCTTCACCCTTCTGCTAGGTTCCTCCACAGCTCTCTTGGCTGCTACACCATGAAGTTCCCTCGAGCAACTATGGTGCTTCGCCACCTCTACAGAAGCACGTGACACTCCTCTTCACTGCTTCTCTTCACACCTCGAGGTCCTCTGCTCCACTACCTTGGAGTCACATCAACTACTCCCTGTGTGCTGGCTTCGAAGTTCTCAGCAACTTCTTCCCCAAAGACAAACCTGCAACCCATCGACACTCCAATAAAAATGTTTCCATTAAAACACATAAACAAAAATAACCACACAACATGTTTGCCTCCTACATCCATCTGCTCTCTACATACAGTGTGAGTGGACTCCCCCCGTTTTGGGGCGGGTCTATGCTCCACCTCGCCCGGCGGTCCTCACTCACTCAGGGAGGGGTCCTCTGCTACCAGGAGCTGGGCTCTGGCAGTCGACGGGAGAGGGCGCGCTGCTCGTCCCTCCAGCTGTCTCTCTCATCTCCGTCCTCTCATTTAGGCTTCCTGCCTTACCAAAACATGTCTAACTTATAAATAAACATTGCTACTGTCGCTGGGCACACGACCAACTACAAGCAATCACTATGAACTGGCTTAAATCGTGCTTACCACAGATTGTCTAGTCGAGGGCGCTATCCCTCTGATGGCGTCTGATCAGGGCGCTCCACACAGCCCACGAAAATGTCTCTGGGCACCTTAATAAACTCTCCTCGCTGTCCAGGACTTGAGACCACAACGTTCTCAGCTCAATTCCACAGCTGGCACGTCTGCACACTTCTCTTGGAGATATATCACTAGGGGTTCCTTTCTGACGGGAGCTCAAACGGAGCGTGGCTTTCCCCCTGCGATGTCTGGCCTCAAGTGAGATCAAAGCCCTCCAGAAGCGAGCCTCACGCATCCAGCAAAATATCCACATCTCCTATCCAGTCATTTATTTATTTTCTTATTTACTGCCCATAATCTTAAATTGTTCATTGAATCCAACAAACTATTTTACATCTGTGTTATCGCCTCTATATTTCCTATACTTTCTAGTTAGGTCAGGCTTGTTGAATAACTCTCAAGGGGGAGACTCGTTTCTCCTGTAGGCTGAGATCATAACACAGGATACTAATACAGTGTGGCCAGTGAATTCAGTGGTACTGTTGTCCAACCAGCTAAGGGACTGAAACGGTGAAATTAGTACCTACTAACTTGTCTGTGCTGTCGTGTATGCTCGATGATATCGAGATGGAGGAGGACAAAGTAAAGAAATTTATTGACACAAGGGACGAGAGAATTTTGGAAGAGTGTACCAAGGCCCAGCTCCAACAAGTGGCAAACCACTTTGGGATCAGGTTGAGGACGACTAAGGTTGCGGAGCGAAGGATAGAGATCATGGCACAGCTCACAGCTCGAGAGGAGGTGACGGGAGAGGAGCCGTCTCAAGGAGAGCCCTCCCAAGAAGAGCCTTCGCAAGGTGAACCGTCCCAACTAGAGCCACCCCAAGCGCCTACCAGTGTGGAGAGAATTCACAGTGAACATGGGAGCAGTGGAAAGTCCAGCTGTAGTTGTGGGAACCGACCTGTGAGATTTATATTTATTTAATTTATATGAATATATATAGAATTTATATTTACGTTAATTTATATACTTCGATAGCAATTTGTATAATGATAAGTGGACTGTATTTCTGCAATAATCTCATAATCTCACAAATCAATCCTCTACACATTAGGGGGGGTTTATATTAATTGAATATATATGCAGCCAATCAAACTACAGTAATAGACTACATACATTGAAGAGGTTCCTTATCTTATAGTACAGCAGGTTAGTCCACCAGGTATAACTAGGGTGTAGACACCAAATTATCCTCTTTGAGGTAGCTTCCATCACCCAGTAACTGGTGCACAAAATCTTGCTTCCTCGTCTTGACCTGTCAAAAGTGCGCTAGCTGTAAAGCCAGAATCCTATATATGACAAGTATTTCAGAGAAAACACTGTACTTGGAACAATAAAGACCTGGCTTAATTACCTTTAGTTTGAGGCTATATCGTGCTCTAACCGGCTAACCCTACCCAATGACATTAATGGCCACTAATGATAGATAATGGGTTTCGGAAAGAACACTTAACTTGATTTGATGACAGCGTGTTGAAAATGGTACACCTTTGGTTTCCATAACACTACGTCCAAGTAAATTTAACAGGAGCCGAATTTGCTCCCTGTGAGCCTCTGGTCTAGTATCAACAAAGGCTGCCCTCCTTCCTCACCCTGACGCCTGGCTTACATTGTCCACATGACAGAAAGTGATAGAAGGGTCACATTTACTCTACTTTAATATTGATAATTAAGTTAATTTATATGAGATGTTTTATGATGGTAAAGTCCAAAGACTAATGTATTTAAGAATAATTCCCAGCAGAATAGCTGGTGAATTATAATAGTATGTGGTGATGATATCCCGTTTTCTTTAGACGGTAATTCCACTACAAGTTACGTTTTCTATAGGTTACTTGTTGGTAATACAGCAGCAATTATTATCTGTCTGATTATTAAATGGTGTCGGATTTTCCGACAGTAGTAAGAGGAGCCTGCAACCAGAAATAATGAAGATGCAACTGGTAGCCCAGCTGTGGCGAGAGGAAAGAGAAGCGCAAATGCAGCGAGAAGGAGAGAGACAACTGCGACTGGAGGAGATAAAGGCAAAGAAAGAAGTCGAATTCCGTCGCATTGAGTGTGGTCTGCCCTCACTACTTGCACGGCGGGATGACCTCAAGGTAATGGAACGTGACTTACCTACGTTCGAACCACAAGAAGCTGAGGCATTCTTCAAACACTTTGAACGAATAGCAACTCGGAAGGAGTGGCCAGAAGATGATTGGGCTGCTCTGGTCCAGGGCAGGTTGACCGGCGAGGCCCGGGAAGCCTATAACATGCTGGACCTAGAGGAGTGTACTAGTTACGACGCGATTAAGAATGCGGTGCTCCACTCATTCCGGCTGACTCCGGAGATGTACCGGAAGCGGTTCAGAGAGTGTACAAGAGCGTCGGGGAAGTCTTATGCCGAGACCGCCAGGGATATGGAACGGAAATTCCTATGTTGGTTGAAGGCGGAGGAAGCGGAGTCGGCGGATGAGATCAAACGACTGATAGTGATGGAGAAGTTTATGTCAGTGCTCCATCCTGAGTTGCGAGTAAGGGTGAGAGAAGCAGGTATTAAGGACCTGAAGGCTGCAAGCGGACCGAGCCGACATGCTGAAGGAGGCACTACATCTCAGGAGGGAGGGGCCGCCCAGACACTCGCCTTACCCCAGGTCGGGAGGGAACTTTAGGAGTTCAGGAAGAGCGAGGACGGGTGGGGACTCTCCCAAGGGTAGTGTACCCAATGAAGTAACCCAGTTCAAGAGCTCAAGGGACGCGGTGAGGAAGCCCCAAGCTATGAGCAGTGGACCTAGCTCAGGAGCAAGTGCTGCAGCCCCGGACACGACGACAGGGAGTCCAAGGAGGACCCAGCGAACGTCTGCAAGTGGTACCGCCAGGGGGACTGGCGAGTGGCCGCCCAGGGGAGCCAGCCGATGCTTTAACTGTGGTGTGAGAGGACATTATGCCCGCGAGTGTGAGGAGCACCAAAGGAATATGGGACTAATGTTGGAAGAGGAGAGAGTGTTTGTTCACACCCCATATTATAGTGGACCCAACGTGAATGGTTGGGAACTGAAGTTGGCTGAACATCCCTTCGTTTTCGGGGCCAACGTGAAGTTTGGAAAGTCAGACCCAGTGGAGGTGGCCGTTCTTCGAGATACGGGTGCTGACATAAGTATGGTAACCAGGAGTATTCTCCCCAAGGAATTTAATGATTCACCTGTGGGAGTGGTGAGGATACGCAGTGTGGGGGAGGAATACAGGCTGCCACTTCACGAAGTACAGCTGATTGCCGACTGCGGAGTCGAGAATGCTATAGTAGCTGTAGCCCCTAAATTACCCCTAGAGCATGTACAGATGGTGCTGGGTAATGACCTCGGAGGAGGCAGGATACAACCCGATTGGGTCAGGAGTGCCTATGTTGCAAGCAGCGGTACAACCCTGCCAGGTGAGGTATCGGTCGTTCCAGATGGTAGTGAGGAAGCCGACTTCGTCAGGGGAAACGTCGCCAAAGACGACGACAACGAGGGCGAGAGTGCAGAGAGGTCGTCGCAGGTCGTGGAAAACCCCGACGAGGACCTCCGACTAAGCCTGATGATGCGTGTGGAGGAGTGGCGAGGAGCAGCTGTACAAACGCCTGGGGCGGTGAAGAGGCTGCAGACCGCACTCCCTCCACACAGAAACGTGAATAAAGTAAGCTCAGTGGATGAGCGAACGGCAGTGAGGGGCAGAGTGGAGGAGCCACGACGCAGTGCACCCTATGCCGGCCAGATGAATAGTGGGAGGTGCAAGATGAACCACCGTGATGAGGCGAGCCACAGGGAGGTGGATGAGCCCAACCACGAACCGAAGAAGACGTCTGCAGGGAAGAGAATCGCATGGAGGAGTGAAAATGTTCGTCGGGAACGAAGGAGCGAATGGTATAGGAAAGGCAATACGAAGAAAGCAGGAAATAGGTACACCCAGGGTAGGCGCCAGCCTAACCAGAGGGGCATTGACCCATCGCAAAAGCCTAGTGTGGAAGAGAGGAAGCTGCTAGATGGAGTACAGGAGACAAGTGCCACTGTGAGGAGGCAACGCACCTGTGGGAGAAGAGGAACCGAGAATAGAGAAGATTGGCGAAGAGGAGATCATGAGAGGAAACATGGAGTACCTGTAGGATGCAGTGGAAGTGCAAGACTATCTCGGAGTGCACGACGCGGTGGAGGCGCTGCATGCACTGAATCTTACAGTGGTAACGAGCCGTTAGAGTACACTCGTAGCCATGGAGAGAGGATTTCTTGTAGGTGTTCAGGGAACACCCATCACACCCGGTCCTATGCGAGGTGGAGATATAATGAGGCAAGTGACTGGCAAGGTGGTACGAGCCACGTCACCAACTGGAGGAGTGACACTTCAGGAACGGAGGGAGCAAGAGTATAGGTTGCCCTCTTGAGTGCTGCTCTTCCGATATGACTCTTATTTTAAGGGGAGGGGTAAGATACAGTACCTAGAGAGCCCGGGGTAGTAGAGAGCGCGCATAGATGGCTTAGGAAGCATACTGTAGAGCTAGGGTATCCAGAGGGTACAAAAGTAGCAGGGGTTGTAGGTACCATAGGATGTAGGGAGTCTTTGTGATCATTGGGAACACAAGGTGTTAAGATCCTGGACCACCATTAGTAACGCTACTATGATTGTGTGTGGTGATTTAGGTGTGGCTGTGTGTGTGGGGGGGGGTGTTTGTGTGGGTGTGTGTGTGTGTGTTTTACTGCAATAACAACAATCTTATGTTGCTAATATTGACTGTGGTGTTTAATAGGGGTTCTAGTATTGACTGGTGTCATCAGTGGTGCTTTCGTTGGTTAGTATTAACAGTGAGCCTAGTATTGATCGTGGTGTTAACAGTAGTGATTGACAGCCCTAGATTGTGTGCTTCGTTTCCTTTATGTTGCATTTCTCGGATGAGATTCATATTATCTCTGTAAGTCACATAAAGGAATAGGGGATGATAAACGTCAAAATATTGCTAAATTCGATGATTTTTCGTACGAAACAAAATGCAAGAAAACTTGCTTAAAATGTAATATTATGCGAAATTCTGAGATTTCAAGGCCAAATCACATATCGTGATACTACATGAAATAGAATCGAAATATTGGTAAAAATGAATATATTTACGTAATATCAAACTACATGAAAAACATGAAAAAGTCAATATTTAACCATATTTAAGGATTTTAACTTCAAATCATAGAGCGAGGTTTCGTATTATTTAGATCCAAGAAAAGACATATGACAATGTTGTTTCCAATACAAATGATAAAAATCAATGTATTTTCTTTAGTATTAACTAAAATGTTCCTGATTTTCCGTTTATATTACCGATGGAAGATGTACACGAAAATCGCTCTATTCCGGCTGAAACGTCGATATATGCAATAAAAACAGAACTTCTCCCCTTTTCAATATCTTACTCAGTATTTTAACGAGAAATAAATAGTTGATTGAAAATGAAGTATTTAAGGTTATTATCTAATGTATTATGTGTTTGCGTCATTTTTATCGTATATATAATGAATTAATACCCATAGACTGAAAATTCACAAACACGTGGAAAAACGGCAAAATATTGCCTAATTCGATGATATTTTGTTTAAATCAAATAAAGGAAAAGGGGATGATAAACGCCAAATATTGCTAAATTCGATGATTTTTCGTACGAAACAAAATGCAAGAAAACTTGCTTAAAATGCAATATTATGCGAAATTCTGAGATTTGAAGGCCAAATCACATATCGTGATACGACATGAAATAGTATCGAAATATTGGTAAAAATGAATATATTTACGTAATATCAAACTACATGAAAAAGTGAAAAAAGTCAATATTTAACCATATTTGAGGATTTTAACTTCAAATCATAGAGCGAAGTTTCGTATTATTTAGATCCAAGAATAGACATATGACAATGTTGTTTCCAATACAAATGATAAAAATCAATGTGTTTTCATTAGAATTAACTAAAATGTTCCTGATTTTCCGTTTATGTTACCTAGGGAAGATGTACACGTAAAACCGCTCTAATCCGGCTGAAACGTCGATATATGCAATAAAAACCGAACTTCTCCCCTTTTCAATATCTTACTCAGTATTTTAACGAGAAACAAATAGATGATTGAAAATGAAGTATTTAAGTTATTATCTAATCAATTATGTGTTTGCATCATTTTTATCGTATATATATGAAATAATACCCATAGACTAAATTCACAAAAACGTAGAAAACGGCAAAATATTGCCTAATTCGATGATATTTTGTTTAAGTCACATAAAGGAAAAGGGGATAATAAACGTCAAAATATTGCTAAAATCGATGATTTTTCGTACGAAACAAAATGCAAGGAAACTTCCTTAAAATGCAATATTATGCGAAATTCTGAGATTTGAAGGCCAAATCATATATCGTGATACTACATGAAATAGAATCGAAATATTGGTAAAAATGAATATATTTACGTAATATCAAACTACATGAAAAACATGAAAAAGTCAATATTTAACCATATTTGAGGATTTTAACTTCAAATCATAGAGCGAGGTTTCGTATTATTTAGATCCAAGAAAAGACATATGACAATGTTGTTTCCAATACAAATGATAAAAATCAATGTGTTTTCATTAGAATTAACTAAAATGTTCTTGATTTTCCATTTATATTACCGAGGGAAGATGTACACGTAAAACCGCTCTAATCCGGCTGAAACGTCGATATATGCAATAAAAACCGAACTTCTCCCCTTTTCAATATCTTACTCAGTATTTTAACGAGAAACAAATAGATGATTGAAAATGAAGTATTTAAGGTTATTATCTAATCAATTATGTGTTTGCATCATTTTTATGGTATATATATGAATTAATACCCATAGACTGTAAATTCACAAAAACGGAGAAAACGGCAAAATATTGCCTAATTCAATGATATTTTGTTTAAGTCACATAAAGGAAAAGGGGATGATAAACGTCAAAATATTGCTAAATTTGATGATTTTTCGTACGAAACAAAATGCAAGAAAACTTGCTTAAAATGCAATATTATGCGAAATTCTGAGATTTGAAGGCCAAATCACATATCGTGATACTACATGAAATTGAATCGAAATATTGGTAAAAATGAATATATTTACGTAATATCAAACTACATGAAAAACGTGAAAAAGTCAATATTTAACCATATTTGATGATTTTAACTTCAAATCATAGAGCGAGGTTTCGTATTATTTAGATCCAAGAAAAGACATATGACAATGTTGTTTCCAATACAAATGATAAAAATCAATGTATTTTCATTAGTATTAACTAAAATGTTCCTGATTTTCCGTTTATATTACCGATGGAAAATGTACACGAAAATCGCTCTATTCCGGCTGAAACGTCGATATATGCAATAAAACAGAACTTCTCCCCTTTTCAATATCTTACTCAGTATTTTAACGAGAAATAAATAGTTGATTGAAAATGAAGTATTTAAGGTTATTATCTAATGTATTATGTGTTTGCGTCATTTTTATCGTATATATAATGAATTAATACCCATAGACTGTATATTCACAAAAACGTAGAAAACGGCAAAATATTGCCTAATTCAATGATATTTTGTTTAAATCAAACAAAGGAAAAGGGGATGATAAACGTCAAAATATTGCTAAATTTGATGATTTTTCGTACGAAACAAAATGCAAGAAAACTTGCTTAAAATGCAATATTATGCGAAATTCTGAGATTAGAAGGCCAAATCACATATCGTGATACTACATGAAATAGAATCGAAATATTGGTAAAAATGAATATATTTACGTAATATCAAACTACATGAAAAACATGAAAACGTCAATATTTAACCATATTTGAGGATTTTAACTTCAAATCATAGAGCGAGGTTTCGTATTATTTAGATCCAAGAAAAGACATATGACAATGTTGTTTCCAATACAAATGATAAAAATCAATGTATTTTCATTAGTATTAACTAAAATGTTCCTGATTTTCCGTTTATATTACCGATGGAAGATGTACACGAAAATCGCTCTATTCCGGCTGAAACGTCGATATATGCAATAAAAACAGAACTTCTCCCCTTTTCAATATCTTACTCAGTATTTTAACGAGAAACAAATAGTTGATTGAAAATGAAGTATTTAAGGTTACTATCTAATCAATTATGTGTTTGCGTCATTTTTATCGTATATTTAATGAATTAATACCCATAGACTGAAAATTCACAAAAACGTGGAAAAACGGCGGAATATTGCCTAATTCGATCATATTTTGTTCAAATCAAATAAAGGAAAAGGGGATGATAAACGTCAAAATATTGCTAAATTCGATGATTTTTCGTACGAAACAAAATGCAAGAAAAATTGCTTAAAATGCAATATTGTGCGAAATTCTGAAATTTGAAGGCCAAATCACATATCGTGATACTACATGAAATAGAATCGAAATATTGGTAAAAATGAATATATATACGTAGTATCAAACTACATGAAAAACGTGAAAAAAGTCACTATTTAACCATATTTGAGGATTTTAACTTCAAAACATAGAGCGAGGTTTCCTATTATTTATATCCAAGAAAAGACATATGACAATGTTGTTTCAAATACAAATGATAAAAATCAATGTGTTTTCATTAGAATTAACTAAAATGTTCCTGATTTTCCGTTTATATTGCCGAGGGAAGATGTACACGTAAAACCGCTCTAATCCGGCTGAAACGTCGATATATGCAATAAAAACCGAACTTCTCCCCTTTTCAATATCTTACTCAGTATTTTAACGAGAAACATATAGATGATTGAAAATGAAGTATTTAAGGTTATTATCTAATCAATTATGTGTTTGCATCATTTTTATCGTATATATATATGAATTAATACCCATAGACTGAAAATTCACAAAAACGTGGAAAAACGGCAAAATATTGCCTAATTCGATGATATTTTGTTTAAATCACATAAAGGAAAAGGGGATGATGAACGTCAAAATATTGCTTAATTCGATGATTTTTCGTACGAAACAAAAGGCAAGAAAACTTGCTTAAAATGCAATATTATGCGAAATTCTGAGATTCGAAGGCCAAATCACATATCGTGATACTACATGAAATAGTATCGAAATATTGGTAAAAATGAATATATTTACGTAATATCAAACTACATGAAAAACGTGAAAAAGTCAATATTTAACTATATTTGAGGATTTTAACTTCAAATCATAGAGCGAGGTTTCGTATTATTTAGATCCAAGAAAAGACATATGAAAATGTTGTTTCCAATACAAATGATAAAAATCAATGTATTTTCATTAGTGTTAACTAAAATGTTCCTGATTTTCCGTTTATATTACCGATGGAAGATGTACACGAAAATCGCTCTATTCCGGCTGAAACGTCGATATATGCAATAAAAACAGAACTTCTCCCCTTTTCAATATCTTACTCAGTATTTTAACGAGAAACAAATAGTTGATTGAAAATGAAGTATTTAAGGTAATTATCTAATCAATTATGTGTTTGCGTCATTTTTATCGTATATATAATGAATTAATACCCATAGACTGAAAATTCACAAAAACGAGGAAAAATGGCAAAATATTGCCTAATTCGATCATATTTTGTTTAAATCAAACAAAGGAAAAGGGGATGATAAACGTCAAAATATTGCTAAATTCGATGATTTTTCGTACGAAACAAAATGCAAGAAAACTTGCTTAAAATGCAATATTGTGCGAAATTCTGAGATTTGAAGGCCAAATCACATATCGTGATACTACATTAAATAGAATCGAAATATTGGTAAAAATGAATATATTTACGTAATATCAAATTACATGAAAAAAGTGAAAAAAGTCAATATTTAACCATATTTGAGGATTTTAACTTCAAATCATAGAGCGAGGTTTCGTATTATTTAGATCCAAGAATAGACATATGACAATGTTGTTTCCAATACAAATGATAAAAATCAATGTGTTTTCATTAGAATTAACTAAAATGTTCTTGATTTTCCGTTTATATTACCGAGGGAAGATGTACACGTAAAACCGCTCTAATCCGGCTGAAACGTCGATATATGCAATAAAAACCGAACTTCTCCTCTTTTCAATATCTTACTCAGTATTTTAACGAGAAACAAATAGATGATTGAAAATGAAGTATTTAAGGTTATTATCTAATCAATTATGTGTTTGCATCATTTTTATCGTATATATATGAATTAATACCCATAGACTGTAAATTCACAAACACGTGGAAAAACGGCAAAATATTGCCTAATTCGATGATATTTTGTTTAAATCAAATAAAGGAAAAGGGGATGATAAACGCCAAATATTGCTAAATTCGATGATTTTTCGTACGAAACAAAATGCAAGAAAACTTGCTTAAAATGCAATATTATGCGAAATTCTGAGATTTGAAGGCCAGATCACATATCGTGATACGACATGAAATAGTATCGAAATATTGGTAAAAATGAATATATTTACGTAATATCAAACTACATGAAAAAAGTGAAAAAAGTCAATATTTAACCATATTTGAGGATTTTAACTTCAAATCATAGAGCGAGGTTTCGTATTATTTAGATCCAAGAATAGACATATGACAATGTTGTTTCCAATACAAATGATAAAAATCAATGTGTTTTCATTAGAATTAACTAAAATGTTCCTGATTTTCCGTTTATGTTACCTAGGGAAGATGTACACGTAAAACCGCTATAATCCGGCTGAAACGTCGATATATGCAATAAAAACCGAACTTCTCCCCTTTTCAATATCTTACTCAGTATTTTAACGAGAAACAAATAGATGATTGAAAATGAAGTATTTAAGTTATTATCTAATCAATTATGTGTTTGCATCATTTTTATCGTATATATATGAAATAATACCCATAGACTGTAAATTCACAAAAACGTTGAAAACGGCAAAATATTGCCTAATTCGATGATATTTTGTTTAAGTCACATAAAGGAAAAGGGGATAATAAACGTCAAAATATTGCTAAAATCGATGATTTTTCGTACGAAACAAAATGCAAGAAAACTTCCTTAAAATGCAATATTATGCGAAATTCTGAGATTTGAAGGCCAAATCATATATCGTGATACTACATGAAATAGAATCGAAATATTGGTAAAAATGAATATATTTACGTAATATCAAACTACATGAAAAACATGAAAAAGTCAATATTTAACCATATTTGAGGATTTTAACTTCAAATCATAGAGCGAGGTTTCGTATTATTTAGATCCAAGAAAAGACATATGACAATGTTGTTTCCAATACAAATGATAAAAATCAATGTGTTTTCATTAGAATTAACTAAAATGTTCTTGATTTTCCGTTTATATTACCGAGGGAAGATGTACACGAAAAACCGCTCTAATCCGGCTGAAACGTCGATATATGCAATAAAAACCGAACTTCTCCTCTTTTCAATATCTTACTCAGTATTTTAACGAGAAACAAATAGATGATTGAAAATGAAGTATTTAAGGTTATTATCTAATCAATTATGTGTTTGCATCATTTTTATCGTATATATATGAATTAATACCCATAGACTGTAAATTCACAAAAACGTAGAAAACGGCAAAATATTGCCTAATTCAATGATATTTTGTTTAAGTCACATAAAGTAAAAGGGGATGATAAACGTCAAAATATTGCTAAATTCGATGATTTTTCGTACGAAACAAAATGCAAGAAAACTTGCTTAAAATGCAATATTATGCGAAATTCTGAGATTTGAAGGCCAAATCACATATCGTGATACTACATGAAATAGAATCGAAATATTGGTAAAAATGAATATATTTACGTAATATCAAACTACATGAAAAACGTGAAAAAGTCAATATTTAACCATATTTGATGATTTTAACTTCAAATCATAGAGCGAGGTTTCGTATTATTTAGATCCAAGAAAAGACATATGACAATGTTGTTTCCAATACAAATAATAAAAATCAATGTATTTTCATTAGTATTAACTAAAATGTTCCTGATTTTCCGTTTATATTACCGATGGAAGATGTATACGAAAATCGCTCTATTCCGGCTGAAACGTCGATATATGCAATAAAAACAGAACTTCTCCCCTTTTCAATATCTTACTCAGTATTTTAACGAGAAATAAATAGTTGATTGAAAATAAAGTATTTAAGGTTATTATCTAATGTATTATGTGTTTGCGTCATTTTTATCGTATATATAATGAATTAATACCCATAGACTGAAAATTCACAAACACGTGGAAAAACGGCAAAATATTGCCTAATTCGATGATATTTTGTTTAAATCAAATAAAGGAAAAGGGGATGATAAACGCCAAATATTGCTAAATTCGATGATTTTTCGTACGAAACAAAATGCAAGAAAACTTGCTTAAAATGCAATATTATGCGAAATTCTGAGATTTGAAGGCCAAATCACATATCGTGATACGACATGAAATAGTATCGAAATATTGGTAAAAATGAATATATTTACGTAATATCAAACTACATGAAAAAAGTGAAAAAAGTCAATATATAACCATATTTGAGGATTTTAACTTCAAATCATAGAGCGAGGTTTCGTATTATTTAGATCCAAGAATAGACATATGACAATGTTGTTTCCAATACAAATGATAAAAATCAATGTGTTTTCATTAGAATTAACTAAAATGTTCCTGATTTTCCGTTTATGTTACCTAGGGAAGATGTACACGTAAAACCGCTCTAATCCGGCTGAAACGTCGATATATGCAATAAAACAGAACTTCTCCCCTTTTCAATATCTTACTCAGTATTTTAACGAGAAATAAATAGTTGATTGAAAATGAAGTATTTAAGGTTATTATCTAATGTATTATGTGTTTGCGTCATTTTTATCGTATATATAATGAATTAATACCATAGACTGTAAATTCACAAAAACGTAGAAAACGGCAAAATATTGCCTAATTCAATGATATTTTGTTTAAATCAAACAAAGGAAAAGGGGATGATAAACGTCAAAATATTGCTAAATTTGATGATTTTTCGTACGAAACAAAATACAAGAAAACTTGCTTAAAATGCAATATTATGCGAAATTCTGAGATTTGAAGGCCAAATCACATATCGTGATACTACATGAAATAGAATCGAAATATTGGTAAAAATGAATATATTTACGTAATATCAAACTACATGAAAAACATGAAAAAGTCAATATTTAACCATATTTGAGGATTTTAACTTCAAATCATAGAGCGAGGTTTCGTATTATTTAGATCCAAGAAAAGACATATGACAATGTTGTTTCCAATACAAATGATAAAAATCAATGTATTTTCATTAGTATTAACTAAAATGTTCCTGATTTTCCGTTTATATTACCGATGGAAGATGTACACGAAAATCGATCTTTTCCGGCTGAAACGTCGATATATGCAATAAAAACAGAACTTCTCCCCTTTTCAATATCTTACTCAGTATTTTAACGAGAAACAAATAGTTGATTGAAAATGAAGTATTTAAGGTTATTATCTAATCAATTATGTGTTTGCGTCATTTTTATCGTATATTTAATGAATTAATACCCATAGACTGAAAATTCACAAAAACGTGGAAAAACGGCAAAATATTGCCTAATTCGATGATATTTTGTTTAAATCACATAAAGGAAAAGGGGATGATGAACGTCAAAATATTGCTTAATTCGATGATTTTTCGTACGAAACAAAAGACAAGAAAACTTGCTTAAAATGCAATATTATGCGAAATTCTGAGATTCGAAGGCCAAATCACATATCGTGATACTACATGAAATAGTATCGAAATATTGGTAAAAATGAATATATTTACGTAATATCAAACTACATGAAAAACGTGAAAAAGTCAATATTTAACTATATTTGAGGATTTTAACTTCAAATCATAGAGCGAGGTTTCGTATTATTTAGATCCAAGAAAAGACATATGAAAATGTTGTTTCCAATACAAATGATAAAAATCAATGTATTTTCATCAGTGTTAACTAAAATGTTCCTGATTTTCCGTCTATATTACCGATGGAAGATGTACACGAAAATCGCTCTATTCCGGCTGAAACGTCGATATATGCAATAAAAACAGAACTTCTCCCCTTTTCAATATCTTACTCAGTATTTTAACGAGAAACAAATAGTTGATTGAAAATGAAGTATTTAAGGTAATTATCTAATCAATTATGTGTTTGCGTCATTTTTATCGTATATATAATGAATTAATACCCATAGACTGAAAATTCACAAAAACGAGGAAAAATGGCAAAATATTGCCTAATTCGATCATATTTTGTTTAAATCAAATAAAGGAAAAGGGGATGATAAACGCCAAATATTGCTAAATTCGATGATTTTTCGTACGAAACAAAATGCAAGAAAACTTGCTTAAAATGCAATATTATGCGAAATTCTGAGATTTGAAGGCCAAATCACATATCGTGATACGACATGAAATAGCATCGAAATATTGGTAAAAATGAATATATTTACGTAATATCAAACTACATGAAAAAAGTGAAAAAAGTCAATATTTAACCATATATGAGGATTTTAACTTCAAATCATAGAGCGAGGTTTCGTATTATTTAGATCGAAGAATAGACATATGACAATGTTGTTTCCAATACAAATTATAAAAATCAATGTGTTTTCATTAGAATTAACTAAAATGTTCCTGATTTTCCGTTTATATTACCGAGGGAAGATGTACACGTAAAACCGCTCTAATCCGGCTGAAACGTCGATATATGCAATAAAAACCGAACTTCTCCCTTTTTCATTATCTTACTCAGTGTTTTAACGCGAAACAAATAGATGATTGCAAATGAATATTTTAGTTATTATCAAATCAATTATGTGTTTCCATCATTTTTATCGTATATATATGAATAAATACACATAGACTGTAAATTCACAAAAACGTAGAAAACGGCAAAATATTGCCTAATTCGATGATATTTTGTTTAAGTCACATAGAGGAAAAGGGGATGATAAACGTCAAAATATTGCTAAATTCGATGATTTTTCGTACGAAACAAAATGCAAGAAAACTTGCTTAAAATGCAATATTATGCGAAATTCTGAGATTTGAAGGCCAAATCACATATCGTGATACTACATGAAATAGAATCGAAATATTGGTAAAAATGAATATATTTACGTAATATCAAACTACATGAAAAACGTGAAAAAGTCAATATTTAACCATATTTGAGGATTTTAACTTCAAATCATAGAGCGAGGTTTCGTATTATTTAGATCCAAGAAAAGACATATGACAATGTTGTTTCCAATACAGATGATAAAAATCAATGTATTTTCATTAGTATTAACTAAAATGTTCCTGATTTTCCGTTTATATTACCGATGGAAGATGTACACGAAAATCGCTCTATTCCGGCTGAAACGTCGATATATGCAATAAAAACAGAACTTCTCCCCTTTTCAATATCTTACTCAGTATTTTAACGAGAAACAAATAGTTGATTGAAAATGAAGTATTTAAGGTTATTATCTAATGTATTATGTGTTTGCGTCATTTTTATCGTATATATAATGAATTAATACCCATAGACTGAAAATTCACAAAAACGTGGAAAAACGGCAAAATATTGCCTAATTCGATGATATTTTGTTTAAATCACATAAAGGAAAAGGGGATGATGAACGTCAAAATATTGCTAAATTCGATGATTTTTCGTACGAAACAAAATGCAAGAAAACTTGCTTAAAATGCAATATTATGCGAAATTCTGAGATTTGAAGGCCAAATCACATATCGTGATACTACATGAAATAGAATCGAAATATTGGTAAAAATGAATATATTTACGTAGTATCAAACTACATGAAAAACGTGAAAAAAGTCACTATTTAACCATATTTGAGGATTTTAACTTCAAATCATAGAGCGAGGTTTCGTATTATTTAGATCCAAGAAAAGACATATGACAATGTTGTTTCCAATACAAATGATAAAAATCAATATATTTTCATAGTATTAACTAAAATGTTCCTGATTTTCCGTTTATATTACCGATGGAAGATGTACACGTAAAACCGCTCTAATCCGGCTGAAACGTCGATATATGCAATAAAAACCGAACTTCTCCCCTTTTCAATATCTTACTCAGTATTTTAACGAGAAACAAATAGATGATTGAAAATGAAGTATTTAAGGTTATTATCTAATCAATTATGTGTTTGCATCATTTTTATCGTATATATATATGAATTAATACCCATAGACTGAAAATTCACAAAAACGTGGAAAAACGGCCAAATATTGCCTAATTCGATGATATTTTGTTTAAATCACATAAAGGAAAAGGGGATGATAAACGTCAAAATATTGCTAAATTCGATGATTTTTCGTACGAAACAAAATGCAAGAAAACTTGCTTAAAATGCAATATTGTGCGAAATTCTGAGATTTGAAGGCCAAATCACATATCGTGATACTACATTAAATAGAATCGAAATATTGGTAAAAATGAATATATTTACGTAGTATCAAACTACATGAAAAACGTGAAAAAAGTCACCATTTAACCATATTTGAATATTTTAACTTCAAATCATAGAGAGGTTTCGTATTATTTAGATCCAAGAAAAGACATATGACCATGTTGTTTCCAATACAAATGATAAAAATGAATGTGTTTTCATTTGAATTAACTAAAATGTTCCTGATTTTCCGTTTATATTACCGAGGGAAGATGCACACGTAAAACCGCTCTAATCCGGCTGAAACGTCGATATATGCAATAAAAACCGAACTTCTCCCCTTTTCAATATCTTACTCGGTATTTTAACGAGAAACAAATAGTTGATTGAAAATGAAGTATTTAAGGTTATTATCTAATCAATTATGTGTTTGCGTCATTTTTATCGTATATATAATGAATTAATACCCATAGACTGAAAATTCACAAAAACGAGGAAAAATGGCAAAATATTGCCTAATTCGATCATATTTTGTTTAAATCAAACAAAGGAAAAGGGGATGATAAACGTCAAAATATTGCTAAATTCGATGATTTTTCGTACGAAACAAAATGCAAGAAAACTCGCTTAAAATGCAATATTGTTCGAAATTCTGAGATTTGAAGGCCAAATCACATATCGTTATACTACATGAAATAGAATCGAAATATTGGTAAAAATGAATGTATTTACGTAGTATCAAACTACATGAAAAACTTGAAAAAAAGTCACTATTTAACCATATTTGAGGATTTTAACTTCAAATCATAGAGCGAGGTTTCGTATTATTTAGATCCAAGAAAAGACATATGACAATGTTGTTTCCAATACAAATGATAAAAATCAATGTATTTTCATTAGTATTAACTAAAATGTTCCTGATTTTCCGTTTATATTACCGATGGAAGATGTACACGAAAATCGCTCTATTCCGGCTGAAACGTCGATATTTGCAATAAAAACAGAACTTCTCCCCTTTTCAATATCTTACTCAGTATTTTAACGAGAAACAAATAGTTGATTGAAAATGAAGTATTTAAGGTTATTATCTAATGTATTATGTGTTTGCGTCATTTTTATCGTATATATAATGAATTAACTGAAAAGAATTTTCGTAGACTGAAAATTCACAAAAACGTGGAAAAACGGCAAAATATTGCCTAATTCGATGATATTTTGTTTAAATCAAATAAAGGAAAAGGGGATGATAAACGCCAAATATTGCTAAATTCGATGATTTTTCGTACGAAACAAAATGCAAGAAAACTTGCTTAAAATGCAATATTATGCGAAATTCTGAGATTTGAAGGCCAAATCACATATCGTGATACGACATGAAATAGCATCGAAATATTGGTAAAAATGAATATATTTACGTAATATCAAACTACATGAAAAAAGTGAAAAAAGTCAATATTTAACCATATTTGAGGATTTTAACTTCAAATCATAGAGCGAGGTTTCGTATTATTTAGATCCAAGAATAGACATATGACAATGTTGTTTCCAATACAAATGATAAAAATCAATGTGTTTTCATTAGAATTAACTAAAATGTTCCTGATTTTCCGTTTATATTACCGAGGGAAGATGTACACGTAAAACCGCTCTAATCCGGCTGAAACGTCGATATATGCAATAAAAACCGAACTTCTCCCTTTTTCATTATCTTACTCAGTGTTTTAACGCGAAACAAATAGATGATTGAAAATGAGTATTTTAGTTATTATCAAATCAATTATGTGTTTCCATCATTTTTATCGTATATATATGAATTAATACCCATAGACTGTAAATTCACAAAAACGTAGAAAACGGCAAAATATTGCCTAATTCGATGATATTTTGTTTAAGTCACATAAAGGAAAAGGGGATGATAAACGTCAAAATATTGCTAAATTCGATGATTTTTCGTACGAAACAAAATGCAAGAAAACTTGCTTAAAATGCAATATTATGCGAAATTCTGAGATTTGAAGGCCAAATCACATATCGTGATACTACATGAAATAGAATCGAAATATTGGTAAAAATGAATATATTTACGTAATATCAAACTACATGAAAAACCTGAAAAAGTCAATATTTAACCATATTTGAGGATTTTAACTTCAAATCATAGAGCGAGGTTTCGTATTATTTAGATCCAAGAAAAGACATATGACAATGTTGTTTCCAATACAGATGATAAAAATCAATGTATTTTCATTAGTATTAACTAAAATGTTCCTGATTTTCCGTTTATATTACCGATGGAAGATGTACACGAAAATCGCTCTATTCCGGCTGAAACGTCGATATATGCAATAAAAACAGAACTTCTCCCCTTTTCAATATCTTACTCAGTATTTTAACGAGAAACAAATAGTTGATTGAAAATGAAGTATTTAAGGTTATTATCTAATGTATTATGTGTTTGCGTCATTTTTTTCGTAAATATAATGAATTAATACCCATAGACTGAAAATTCACAAAAACGTGGAAAAACGGCAAAATATTGCCTAATTCGATGATATTTTGTTTAAATCAAATAAAGGAAAAGGGGATGATAAACGCCAAATATTGCTAAATTCGATGATTTTTCGTACGAAACAAAATGCAAGAAAACTTGCTTAAAATGCAATATTATGAGAAATTCTGAGATTTGAAGGCCAAATCACATATCGTGATACGACATGAAATAGTATCGAAATATTGGTAAAAATGAATATATTTACGTAATATCAAACTACATGAAAAAAGTGAAAAAAGTCAATATTTAACCATATTTGAGGATTTTAACTTCAAATCATAGAGCGAGGTTTCGTATTATTTAGATCCAAGAATAGACATATGACAATGTTGTTTCCAATACAAATGATAAAAATCAATGTGTTTTAATTAGAATTAACTAAAATGTTCCTGATTTTCCGTTTATATTACCGAGGGAAGATGTACACGTAAAACCGCTCTAATCCGGCTGAAACGTCGATATATGCAATAAAAACCGAACTTATCCCCCTTTTCAATATCTTACTCAGTATTTTAACGAGAAACAAATAGTTGATTGAAAATGAAGTATTTAAGGTTATTATCTAATGTATTATGTGTTTGCGTCATTTTTATCGTATATATAATGAATTAATACCCATAGACTGTAAATTCACAAAAACGTAGAAAACGGCAAAATATTACCTAATTCGATGATATTTTGTTTAAATCACATAAAGGAAAAGGGGATGATGAACGTCAAAATATTGCTTAATTCGATGATTTTTCGTACGAAACAAAAGGCAAGAAAACTTGCTTAAAATGCAATATTATGCGAAATTCTGAGATTTGAAGGCCAAATCACATATCGTGATACTACATGAAATAGAATCGAAATATTGGTAAAAATGAATATATTTACGTAGTATCAAACTACATGAAAAACGTGAAAAAAGTCACTATTTAACCATATTTGAGGATTTTAACTTCAAATCATAGAGCGAGGTTTCGTATTATTTAGATCCAAGAAAAGACATATGACAATGTTGTTTCCAATACAAATGATAAAAATCAATATATTTTCATAGTATTAACTAAAATGTTCCTGATTTTCCGTTTATATTACCGATGGAAGATGTACACGTAAAACCGCTCTAATCCGGCTGAAACGTCGATATATGCAATAAAAACCGAACTTCTCCCCTTTTCAATATCTTACTCAGTATTTTAACGAGAAACAAATAGATGATTGAAAATGAAGTATTTAAGGTTATTATCTAATCAATTATGTATTTGCATCATTTTTATCGTATATATATATGAATTAATACCCATAGACTGAAAATTCACAAAAACGTGGAAAAACGGCCAAATATTGCCTAATTCGATGATATTTTGTTTAAATCACATAAAGGAAAAGGGGATGATAAACGTCAAAATATTGCTAAATTCGATGATTTTTCGTACGAAACAAAATCCAAGAAAACTTGCTTAAAATGCAATATTGTGCGAAATTCTGAGATTTGAAGGCCAAATCACATATCGTGATACTACATTAAATAGAATCGAAATATTGGTAAAAATGAATATATTTACGTAGTATCAAACTACATGAAAAACGTGAAAAAAGTCACCATTTAACCATATTTGAATATTTTAACTTCAAATCATAGAGAGGTTTCGTATTATTTAGATCCAAGAAAAGACATATGACCATGTTGTTTCCAATACAAATGATAAAAATGAATGTGTTTTCATTAGAATTAACTAAAATGTTCCTGATTTTCCGTTTATATTACCGAGGGAAGATGCACACGTAAAACCGCTCTAATCCGGCTGAAACGTCGATATATGCAATAAAAACCGAACTTCTCCCCTTTTCAATATCCTACTCAGTATTTTAACGAGAAACAAATAGATGATTGAAAATGAAGTATTTAAGGTTATTATCTAATCAATTATGTGTTTGCATCATTTTTACCGTATATATATATGAATTATTACCCATAGACTGAAAATTCACAAAAACGTGGAAAAACGGCAAAATATTGCCTAATTCGATGATATTTTGTTTAAATCACATAAAGGAAAAGGGGATGATAAACGTCAAAATATTGCTAAATTCGATGATTTTTCGTACGAAACAAAATGCAAGAAAACTTGCTTAAAATGCAATATTATGCGAAATTCTGAGATTCGAAGGCCAAATCACATATCGTGATACTACATGAAATAGTATCGAAATATTGGTAAAAATGAATATATTTACGTAATATCAAACTACATGAAAAACGTGAAAAAGTCAATATTTAACTATATTTGAGGATTTTAACTTCAAATCATAGAGCGAGGTTTCGTATTATTTAGATCCAAGAAAAGACATATGAAAATGTTGTTTCCAATACAAATGATAAAAATCAATGTATTTTCATTAGTGTTAACTAAAATGTTCCTGATTTTCCGTTTATATTACCGATGGAAGATGTACACGAAAATCGCTCTATTCCGGCTGAAACGTCGATATATGCAATAAAAACAGAACTTCTCCCCTTTTCAATATCTTACTCAGTATTTTAACGAGAAACAAATAGTTGATTGAAAATGAAGTATTTAAGGTTATTATCTAATGTATTATGTGTTTGCGTCATTTTTATCGTATATATAATGAATTAACTGAAAAGAATTTTCGTAGACTGAAAATTCACAAAAACGTGGAAAAACGGCAAAATATTGCCTAATTCGATGATATTTTGTTTAAATCAAATAAAGGAAAAGGGGATGATAAACGCCAAATATTGCTAAATTCGATGATTTTTCGTACGAAACAAAATGCAAGAAAACTTGCTTAAAATGCAATATTATGCGAAATTCTGAGATTTGAAGGCCAAATCACATATCGTGATACGACATGAAATAGCATCGAAATATTGGTAAAAATGAATATATTTACGTAATATCAAACTACATGAAAAAAGTGAAAAAAGTCAATATTTAACCATATTTGAGGATTTTAACTTCAAATCATAGAGCGAGGTTTCGTATTATTTAGATCCAAGAATAGACATATGACAATGTTGTTTCCAATACAAATGATAAAAATCAATGTGTTTTCATTAGAATTAACTAAAATGTTCCTGATTTTCCGTTTATATTACCGAGGGAAGATGTACACGTAAAACCGCTCTAATCCGGCTGAAACGTCGATATATGCAATAAAAACCGAACTTCTCCCCTTTTCATTATCTTACTGAGTGTTTTAACGCGAAACAAATAGATGATTGAAAATGAGTATTTTAGTTATTATCAAATCAATTATGTGTTTCCATCATTTTTATCGTATATATATGAATTAATACCCATAGACTGTAAATTCACAAAAACGTAGAAAACGGCAAAATATTGCCTAATTCGATGATATTTTGTTTAAGTCACATAAAGGAAAAGGGGATGATAAACGTCAAAATATTGCTAAATTCGATGATTTTTCGTACGAAACAAAATGCAAGAAAACTTGCTTATAATGCAATATTATGCGAAATTCTGAGATTTGAAGGCCAAATCACATATCGTGATACTACATGAAATAGAATCGAAATATTGGTAAAAATGAATATATTTACGTAATATCAAACTACATGAAAAACGTTAAAAAGTCAATATTTAACCATATTTGAGGATTTTAACTTCAAATCATAGAGCGAGGTTTCGTATTATTTAGATCCAAGAAAAGACATATGACAATGTTGTTTCCAATACAAATGATAAAAATCAATGTATTTTCATTAGTATTAACTAAAATGTTCCTGATTTTCCGTTTATATTACCGATGGAAGATGTACACGAAAATCGCTCTATTCCGGCTGAAACGTCGATATATGCAATAAAAACAGAACTTCTCCCCTTTTCAATATCTTACTCAGTATTTTAACGAGAAACAAATAGTTGATTGAAAATTAAGTATTTAAGGTTGTTATCTAATGTATTATGTGTTTGCGTCATTTTTATCGTATATATAATGAATTAATACCCATAGACTGAAAATTCACAAAAACGTGGAAAAACGGCAAAATATTGCCTAATTCGATGATATTTTGTTTAAATCAAATAAAGGAAAAGGGGATGATAAACGCCAAATATTGCTAAATTCGATGATTTTTCGTACGAAACAAAATGCAAGAAAACTTGCTTAAAATGCAATATTATGCGAAATTCTGAGATTTGAAGGCCAAATCACATATCGTGATACGACATGAAATAGTATCGAAATATTGGTAAAAATGAATATATTTACGTAATATCAAACTACATGAAAAAAGTGAAAAAAGTCAATATTTAACCATATTTGAGGATTTTAACTTCAAATCATAGAGCGAGGTTTCGTATTATTTAGATCCAAGAATAGATATATGACAATGTTGTTTCCAATACAAATGATAAAAATCAATGTGTTTTCATTAGAATTAACTAAAATGTTCCTGATTTTCCGTTTATATTACCGAGGGAAGATGTACACGTAAAACCGCTCTAATCCGGCTGAAACGTCGATATATGCAATAAAAACCGAACTTCTCCCCTTTTCAATATCTTACTCAGTATTTTAACGAAAAACAAATAGTTGATTGAAAATGAAGTATTTAAGGTTATTATCTAATGTATTATGTGTTTGCGTCATTTTTATCGTATATATAATGAATTAATACCCATAGACTGTAAATTCACAAAAACGTAGAAAACGGCAAAATATTGCCTAATTCGATGATATTTTGTTTAAATCACATAAAGGAAAAGGGGATGATGAACGTCAAAATATTGCTAAATTCGATGATTTTTCGTACGAAACAAAATGCAAGAAAACCTGCTTAAAATGCAATATTGTGCGAAATTCTGAGATTTGAAGGCCAAATCACATATCGTGATACTACATTAAATAGAATCGAAATATTGGTAAAAATGAATATATTTACGTAGTATCAAACTATATGAAAAACGTGAAAAAAGTCACTATTTAACCATATTTGAGGATTTTAACTTCAAATCATAGAGAGGTTTCGTATTATTTAGATCCAAGAAAAGACATATGACCATGTTGTTTCCAATACAAATTATAAAAATCAATGTGTTTTCATTAGAATTAACTAAAATGTTCCTGATTTTCCGTTTATATTATCGAGGGAAGATGTACACGTAAAACCGCTCTAATCCGGCTGAAACGTCGATATATGCAATAAAAACCGAACTTCTCCCCTTTTCAATATCTTACTCAGTATTTTAACGAGAAACAAATAGATGATTGAAAATGAAGTATTTAATGTTATTATCTAATCAATTATGTGTTTGCATCATTTTTATCGTATATATATATGAATTATTACCCATAGACTGAAAATTCACAAAAACGTGGAAAAACGGCAAAATATTGCCTAATTCGATGATATTTTGTTTAAATCACATAAAGGAAAAGGGGATGATAAACGTCAAAATATTGCTAAATTCGATGATTTTTCGTACGAAACAAAATGCAAGAAAACTTGTTAAAAATGGAATATTATGCGAAATTCTGAGATTCGAAGGCCAAATCACATTTAGTGATACTACATGAAATAGTATCGAAATATTGGTAAAAATGAATATATTTACGTAATATCAAACTACATGAAAAACGTGAAAAAGTCAATATTTAACTATATTTGAGGATTTTAACTTCAAATCATAGAGCGAGGTTTCGTATTATTTAGATCCAAGAAAAGACATATGAAAATGTTGTTTCCAATACAAAAGATAAAAATCAATGTATTTTCATTAGTGTTAACTAAAATGTTCCTGATTTTCCGTTTATATTACCGATGGAAGATGTACACGAAAATCGCTCTATTCCGGCTGAAACGTCGATATATGCAATAAAAACAGAACTTCTCCCCTTTTCAATATCTTACTCAGTATTTTAACGAGAAACAAATAGTTGATTGAAAATGAAGTATTTAAGGTTATTATCTAATCAATTATGTGTTTGCGTCATTTTTATTGTATATATAATGAATTAATACCCATAGACTGAAAATTCACAAAAACGAGGAAAAATGGCAAAATATTGCCTAATTAGATCATATTTTGTTTAAATCAAACAAAGGAAAAGGGGATGATAAACGTCAAAATATTGCTAAATTCGATGATTTTTCGAACGAAACAAAATGCAAGAAAACTTGCTTAAAATGCAATATTGTGCGAAATTCTGAGATTTGAAGGCCAAATCACATATCGTGATACTACATGAAATAGAATCGAAATATTGGTAAAAATGAATGTATTTACGTAGTATCAAACTACATGAAAAACTTGAAAAAAAGTCACTATTTAACCATATTTGAGGATTTTAACTTCAAATCATAGAGCGAGGTTTCGTATTATTTAGATCCAAGAATAGACATATGACAATGTTGTTTCCAATACAAATGATAAAAATCAATGTGTTTTCATTAGAATTAACTAAAATGTTCCTGATTTTCCGTTTATATTACCGAGGGAAGATGTACACGTAAAACCGCTCTAATCCGGCTGAAACGTCGATATATGCAATAAAAACCGAACTTCTCCCCTTTTCATTATCTTACTCAGTGTTTTAACGAGAAACAAATAGATGATTGAAAATGAGTATTTTAGTTATTATCAAATCAATTATGTGTTTCCATCATTTTTATCGTATATATATGAATTAATACCCATAGACTGTAAATTCACAAAAACGTAGAAAACGGCAAAATATTGCCTAATTCGATGATATTTTGTTTAAGTCACATAAAGGAAAAGGGGATGATAAACGTCAAAATATTGCTAAATTCGATGATTTTTCGTACGAAACAAAATGCAAGAAAACTTGCTTAAAATGCAATATTATGCGAAATTCTGAGATTTGTAGGCCAAATCACATATCGTGATACTACATGAAATAGAATCGAAATATTGGTAAAAATGAATATATTTACGTAATATCAAACTACATGAAAAACGTGAAAAAGTCAATATTTAACCATATTTGAGGATTTTAACTTCAAATCATAGAGCGAGGTTTCGTATTATTTAGATCCAAGAAAAGACATATGACAATGTTGTTTCCAATACAAATGATAAAAATCAATGTATTTTCATTAGTATTAACTAAAATGTTCCTGATTTTCCGTTTATATTACCGATGGAAGATGTACACGAAAATCGCTCTATTCCGGCTGAAACGTCGATATATGCAATAAAAACAGAACTTCTCCCCTTTTCAATATCTTACTCAATATTTTAACGAGAAACAAATAGTTGATTGAAAATGAAGTATTTAAGGTTATTATCTAATGTATTATGTGTTTGCGTCATTTTTATCGTATATATAATGAATTAACTGAAAAGAATTTTCGTAGACTGAAAATTCACAAAAACGTGGAAAAACGGCAAAATATTGCCTAATTCGATGATATTTTGTTTAAATCAAATAAAGGAAAAGGGGATGATAAACGCCAAATATTGCTAAATTCGATGATTTTTCGTACGAAACAAAATGCAAGAAAACTTGCTTAAAATGCAATATTATGCGAAATTCTGAGATTTGAAGGCCAAATCACATATCGTGATACGACATGAAATAGTATCGAAATATTGGTAAAAATGAATATATTTACGTAATATCAAACTACATGAAAAAAGTGAAAAAAGTCAATATTTAACCATATTTGAGGATTTTAACTTCAAATCATAGAGCGAGGTTTCGTATTATTTAGATCCAAGAATAGATATATGACAATGTTGTTTCCAATACAAATGATAAAAATCAATGTGTTTTCATTAGAATTAACTAAAATGTTCCTGATTTTCCGTTTATATTACCGAGGGAAGATGTACACGTAAAACCGCTCTAATCCGGCTGAAACGTCGATATATGCAATAAAAACCGACCTTCTCCCCTTTTCAATATCTTACTCAGTATTTTAACGAGAAACAAATAGTTGATTGAAAATGAAGTATTTAAGGTTATTATCTAATGTATTATGTGTTTGCGTCACTTTTATCGTATATATAATGAATTAATACCCATAGACTGTAAATTCACAAAAACGTAGAAAACGGCAAAATATTGCCTAATTCGATGATATTTTGTTTAAATCACATAAAGGAAAAGGGGATGATGAACGTCAAAATATTGCTAAATTCGATGATTTTTCGTACGAAACAAAATGCAAGAAAACCTGCTTAAAATGCAATATTGTGCGAAATTCTGAGATTTGAAGGCCAAATCACATATCGTGATACTACATTAAATAGAATCGAAATATTGGTAAAAATGAATATATTTACGTAGTATCAAACTATATGAAAAACGTGAAAAAAGTCACTATTTAACCATATTTGAGGATTTTAACTTCAAATCATAGAGAGGTTTCGTATTATTTAGATCCAAGAAAAGACATATGACCATGTTGTTTCCAATACAAATTATAAAAATCAATGTGTTTTCATTAGAATTAACTAAAATGTTCCTGATTTTCCGTTTATATTATCGAGGGAAGATGTACACGTAAAACCGCTCTAATCCGGCTGAAACGTCGATATATGCAATAAAAACCGAACTTCTCCCCTTTTCAATATCTTACTCAGTATTTTAACGAGAAACAAATAGATGATTGAAAATGAAGTATTTAATGTTATTATCTAATCAATTATGTGTTTGCATCATTTTTATCGTATATATATATGAATTATTACCCATAGACTGAAAATTCACAAAAACGTGGAAAAACGGCAAAATATTGCCTAATTCGATGATATTTTGTTTAAATCACATAAAGGAAAAGGGGATGATAAACGTCAAAATATTGCTAAATTCGATGATTTTTCGTACGAAACAAAATGCAAGAAAACTTGTTAAAAATGGAATATTATGCGAAATTCTGAGATTCGAAGGCCAAATCACATTTAGTGATACTACATGAAATAGTATCGAAATATTGGTAAAAATGAATATATTTACGTAATATCAAACTACATGAAAAACGTGAAAAAGTCAATATTTAACTATATTTGAGGATTTTAACTTCAAATCATAGAGCGAGGTTTCGTATTATTTAGATCCAAGAAAAGACATATGAAAATGTTGTTTCCAATACAAAAGATAAAAATCAATGTATTTTCATTAGTGTTAACTAAAATGTTCCTGATTTTCCGTTTATATTACCGATGGAAGATGTACACGAAAATCGCTCTATTCCGGCTGAAACGTCGATATATGCAATAAAAACAGAACTTCTCCCCTTTTCAATATCTTACTCAGTATTTTAACGAGAAACAAATAGTTGATTGAAAATGAAGTATTTAAGGTTATTATCTAATCAATTATGTGTTTGCGTCATTTTTATTGTATATATAATGAATTAATACCCATAGACTGAAAATTCACAAAAACGAGGAAAAATGGCAAAATATTGCCTAATTAGATCATATTTTGTTTAAATCAAACAAAGGAAAAGGGGATGATAAACGTCAAAATATTGCTAAATTCGATGATTTTTCGAACGAAACAAAATGCAAGAAAACTTGCTTAAAATGCAATATTGTGCGAAATTCTGAGATTTGAAGGCCAAATCACATATCGTGATACTACATGAAATAGAATCGAAATATTGGTAAAAATGAATGTATTTACGTAGTATCAAACTACATGAAAAACTTGAAAAAAAGTCACTATTTAACCATATTTGAGGATTTTAACTTCAAATCATAGAGCGAGGTTTCGTATTATTTAGATCCAAGAATAGACATATGACAATGTTGTTTCCAATACAAATGATAAAAATCAATGTGTTTTCATTAGAATTAACTAAAATGTTCCTGATTTTCCGTTTATATTACCGAGGGAAGATGTACACGTAAAACCGCTCTAATCCGGCTGAAACGTCGATATATGCAATAAAAACCGAACTTCTCCCCTTTTCATTATCTTACTCAGTGTTTTAACGAGAAACAAATAGATGATTGAAAATGAGTATTTTAGTTATTATCAAATCAATTATGTGTTTCCATCATTTTTATCGTATATATATGAATTAATACCCATAGACTGTAAATTCACAAAAACGTAGAAAACGGCAAAATATTGCCTAATTCGATGATATTTTGTTTAAGTCACATAAAGGAAAAGGGGATGATAAACGTCAAAATATTGCTAAATTCGATGATTTTTCGTACGAAACAAAATGCAAGAAAACTTGCTTAAAATGCAATATTATGCGAAATTCTGAGATTTGTAGGCCAAATCACATATCGTGATACTACATGAAATAGAATCGAAATATTGGTAAAAATGAATATATTTACGTAATATCAAACTACATGAAAAACGTGAAAAAGTCAATATTTAACCATATTTGAGGATTTTAACTTCAAATCATAGAGCGAGGTTTCGTATTATTTAGATCCAAGAAAAGACATATGACAATGTTGTTTCCAATACAAATGATAAAAATCAATGTATTTTCATTAGTATTAACTAAAATGTTCCTGATTTTCCGTTTATATTACCGATGGAAGATGTACACGAAAATCGCTCTATTCCGGCTGAAACGTCGATATATGCAATAAAAACAGAACTTCTCCCCTTTTCAATATCTTACTCAATATTTTAACGAGAAACAAATAGTTGATTGAAAATGAAGTATTTAAGGTTATTATCTAATGTATTATGTGTTTGCGTCATTTTTATCGTATATATAATGAATTAACTGAAAAGAATTTTCGTAGACTGAAAATTCACAAAAACGTGGAAAAACGGCAAAATATTGCCTAATTCGATGATATTTTGTTTAAATCACATAAAGGAAAAGGGGATGATAAACGTCAAAATATTGCTAAATTCGATGATTTTTCGTACGAAACAAAATGCAAGAAAACTTGTTAAAAATGGAATATTATGCGAAATTCTGAGATTCGAAGGCCAAATCACATTTAGTGATACTACATGAAATAGTATCGAAATATTGGTAAAAATGAATATATTTACGTAATATCAAACTACATGAAAAACGTGAAAAAGTCAATATTTAACTATATTTGAGGATTTTAACTTCAAATCATAGAGCGAGGTTTCGTATTATTTAGATCCAAGAAAAGACATATGAAAATGTTGTTTCCAATACAAAAGATAAAAATCAATGTATTTTCATTAGTGTTAACTAAAATGTTCCTGATTTTCCGTTTATATTACCGATGGAAGATGTACACGAAAATCGCTCTATTCCGGCTGAAACGTCGATATATGCAATAAAAACAGAACTTCTCCCCTTTTCAATATCTTACTCAGTATTTTAACGAGAAACAAATAGTTGATTGAAAATGAAGTATTTAAGGTTATTATCTAATCAATTATGTGTTTGCGTCATTTTTATTGTATATATAATGAATTAATACCCATAGACTGAAAATTCACAAAAACGAGGAAAAATGGCAAAATATTGCCTAATTAGATCATATTTTGTTTAAATCAAACAAAGGAAAAGGGGATGATAAACGTCAAAATATTGCTAAATTCGATGATTTTTCGAACGAAACAAAATGCAAGAAAACTTGCTTAAAATGCAATATTGTGCGAAATTCTGAGATTTGAAGGCCAAATCACATATCGTGATACTACATGAAATAGAATCGAAATATTGGTAAAAATGAATGTATTTACGTAGTATCAAACTACATGAAAAACTTGAAAAAAAGTCACTATTTAACCATATTTGAGGATTTTAACTTCAAATCATAGAGCGAGGTTTCGTATTATTTAGATCCAAGAATAGACATATGACAATGTTGTTTCCAATACAAATGATAAAAATCAATGTGTTTTCATTAGAATTAACTAAAATGTTCCTGATTTTCCGTTTATATTACCGAGGGAAGATGTACACGTAAAACCGCTCTAATCCGGCTGAAACGTCGATATATGCAATAAAAACCGAACTTCTCCCCTTTTCATTATCTTACTCAGTGTTTTAACGAGAAACAAATAGATGATTGAAAATGAGTATTTTAGTTATTATCAAATCAATTATGTGTTTCCATCATTTTTATCGTATATATATGAATTAATACCCATAGACTGTAAATTCACAAAAACGTAGAAAACGGCAAAATATTGCCTAATTCGATGATATTTTGTTTAAGTCACATAAAGGAAAAGGGGATGATAAACGTCAAAATATTGCTAAATTCGATGATTTTTCGTACGAAACAAAATGCAAGAAAACTTGCTTAAAATGCAATATTATGCGAAATTCTGAGATTTGTAGGCCAAATCACATATCGTGATACTACATGAAATAGAATCGAAATATTGGTAAAAATGAATATATTTACGTAATATCAAACTACATGAAAAACGTGAAAAAGTCAATATTTAACCATATTTGAGGATTTTAACTTCAAATCATAGAGCGAGGTTTCGTATTATTTAGATCCAAGAAAAGACATATGACAATGTTGTTTCCAATACAAATGATAAAAATCAATGTATTTTCATTAGTATTAACTAAAATGTTCCTGATTTTCCGTTTATATTACCGATGGAAGATGTACACGAAAATCGCTCTATTCCGGCTGAAACGTCGATATATGCAATAAAAACAGAACTTCTCCCCTTTTCAATATCTTACTCAATATTTTAACGAGAAACAAATAGTTGATTGAAAATGAAGTATTTAAGGTTATTATCTAATGTATTATGTGTTTGCGTCATTTTTATCGTATATATAATGAATTAACTGAAAAGAATTTTCGTAGACTGAAAATTCACAAAAACGTGGAAAAACGGCAAAATATTGCCTAATTCGATGATATTTTGTTTAAATCAAATAAAGGAAAAGGGGATGATAAACGCCAAATATTGCTAAATTCGATGATTTTTCGTACGAAACAAAATGCAAGAAAACTTGCTTAAAATGCAATATTATGCGAAATTCTGAGATTTGAAGGCCAAATCACATATTGTGATACGACATGAAATAGTATCGAAATATTGGTAAAAATGAATATATTTACGTAATATCAAACTACATGAAAAAAGTGAAAAAAGTCAATATTTAACCATATTTGAGGATTTTAACTTCAAATCATAGAGCGAGGTTTCGTATTATTTAGATCCAAGAATAGATATATGACAATGTTGTTTCCAATACAAATGATAAAAATCAATGTGTTTTCATTAGAATTAACTAAAATGTTCCTGATTTTCCGTTTATATTACCGAGGGAAGATGTACACGTAAAACCGCTCTAATCCGGCTGAAACGTCGATATATGCAATAAAAACCGACCTTCTCCCCTTTTCAATATCTTACTCAGTATTTTAACGAGAAACAAATAGTTGATTGAAAATGAAGTATTTAAGGTTATTATCTAATGTATTATGTGTTTGCGTCACTTTTATCGTATATATAATGAATTAATACCCATAGACTGTAAATTCACAAAAACGTAGAAAACGGCAAAATATTGCCTAATTCGATGATATTTTGTTTAAATCACATAAAGGAAAAGGGGATGATGAACGTCAAAATATTGCTAAATTCGATGATTTTTCGTACGAAACAAAATGCAAGAAAACCTGCTTAAAATGCAATATTGTGCGAAATTCTGAGATTTGAAGGCCAAATCACATATCGTGATACTACATTAAATAGAATCGAAATATTGGTAAAAATGAATATATTTACGTAGTATCAAACTATATGAAAAACGTGAAAAAAGTCACTATTTAACCATATTTGAGGATTTTAACTTCAAATCATAGAGAGGTTTCGTATTATTTAGATCCAAGAAAAGACATATGACCATGTTGTTTCCAATACAAATTATAAAAATCAATGTGTTTTCATTAGAATTAACTAAAATGTTCCTGATTTTCCGTTTATATTATCGAGGGAAGATGTACACGTAAAACCGCTCTAATCCGGCTGAAACGTCGATATATGCAATAAAAACCGAACTTCTCCCCTTTTCAATATCTTACTCAGTATTTTAACGAGAAACAAATAGATGATTGAAAATGAAGTATTTAATGTTATTATCTAATCAATTATGTGTTTGCATCATTTTTATCGTATATATATATGAATTATTACCCATAGACTGAAAATTCACAAAAACGTGGAAAAACGGCAAAATATTGCCTAATTCGATGATATTTTGTTTAAATCACATAAAGGAAAAGGGGATGATAAACGTCAAAATATTGCTAAATTCGATGATTTTTCGTACGAAACAAAATGCAAGAAAACTTGTTAAAAATGGAATATTATGCGAAATTCTGAGATTCGAAGGCCAAATCACATTTAGTGATACTACATGAAATAGTATCGAAATATTGGTAAAAATGAATATATTTACGTAATATCAAACTACATGAAAAACGTGAAAAAGTCAATATTTAACTATATTTGAGGATTTTAACTTCAAATCATAGAGCGAGGTTTCGTATTATTTAGATCCAAGAAAAGACATATGAAAATGTTGTTTCCAATACAAAAGATAAAAATCAATGTATTTTCATTAGTGTTAACTAAAATGTTCCTGATTTTCCGTTTATATTACCGATGGAAGATGTACACGAAAATCGCTCTATTCCGGCTGAAACGTCGATATATGCAATAAAAACAGAACTTCTCCCCTTTTCAATATCTTACTCAGTATTTTAACGAGAAACAAATAGTTGATTGAAAATGAAGTATTTAAGGTTATTATCTAATCAATTATGTGTTTGCGTCATTTTTATTGTATATATAATGAATTAATACCCATAGACTGAAAATTCACAAAAACGAGGAAAAATGGCAAAATATTGCCTAATTAGATCATATTTTGTTTAAATCAAACAAAGGAAAAGGGGATGATAAACGTCAAAATATTGCTAAATTCGATGATTTTTCGAACGAAACAAAATGCAAGAAAACTTGCTTAAAATGCAATATTGTGCGAAATTCTGAGATTTGAAGGCCAAATCACATATCGTGATACTACATGAAATAGAATCGAAATATTGGTAAAAATGAATGTATTTACGTAGTATCAAACTACATGAAAAACTTGAAAAAAAGTCACTATTTAACCATATTTGAGGATTTTAACTTCAAATCATAGAGCGAGGTTTCGTATTATTTAGATCCAAGAATAGACATATGACAATGTTGTTTCCAATACAAATGATAAAAATCAATGTGTTTTCATTAGAATTAACTAAAATGTTCCTGATTTTCCGTTTATATTACCGAGGGAAGATGTACACGTAAAACCGCTCTAATCCGGCTGAAACGTCGATATATGCAATAAAAACCGAACTTCTCCCCTTTTCATTATCTTACTCAGTGTTTTAACGAGAAACAAATAGATGATTGAAAATGAGTATTTTAGTTATTATCAAATCAATTATGTGTTTCCATCATTTTTATCGTATATATATGAATTAATACCCATAGACTGTAAATTCACAAAAACGTAGAAAACGGCAAAATATTGCCTAATTCGATGATATTTTGTTTAAGTCACATAAAGGAAAAGGGGATGATAAACGTCAAAATATTGCTAAATTCGATGATTTTTCGTACGAAACAAAATGCAAGAAAACTTGCTTAAAATGCAATATTATGCGAAATTCTGAGATTTGTAGGCCAAATCACATATCGTGATACTACATGAAATAGAATCGAAATATTGGTAAAAATGAATATATTTACGTAATATCAAACTACATGAAAAACGTGAAAAAGTCAATATTTAACCATATTTGAGGATTTTAACTTCAAATCATAGAGCGAGGTTTCGTATTATTTAGATCCAAGAAAAGACATATGACAATGTTGTTTCCAATACAAATGATAAAAATCAATGTATTTTCATTAGTATTAACTAAAATGTTCCTGATTTTCCGTTTATATTACCGATGGAAGATGTACACGAAAATCGCTCTATTCCGGCTGAAACGTCGATATATGCAATAAAAACAGAACTTCTCCCCTTTTCAATATCTTACTCAATATTTTAACGAGAAACAAATAGTTGATTGAAAATGAAGTATTTAAGGTTATTATCTAATGTATTATGTGTTTGCGTCATTTTTATCGTATATATAATGAATTAACTGAAAAGAATTTTCGTAGACTGAAAATTCACAAAAACGTGGAAAAACGGCAAAATATTGCCTAATTCGATGATATTTTGTTTAAATCACATAAAGGAAAAGGGGATGATAAACGTCAAAATATTGCTAAATTCGATGATTTTTCGTACGAAACAAAATGCAAGAAAACTTGTTAAAAATGGAATATTATGCGAAATTCTGAGATTCGAAGGCCAAATCACATTTAGTGATACTACATGAAATAGTATCGAAATATTGGTAAAAATGAATATATTTACGTAATATCAAACTACATGAAAAACGTGAAAAAGTCAATATTTAACTATATTTGAGGATTTTAACTTCAAATCATAGAGCGAGGTTTCGTATTATTTAGATCCAAGAAAAGACATATGAAAATGTTGTTTCCAATACAAAAGATAAAAATCAATGTATTTTCATTAGTGTTAACTAAAATGTTCCTGATTTTCCGTTTATATTACCGATGGAAGATGTACACGAAAATCGCTCTATTCCGGCTGAAACGTCGATATATGCAATAAAAACAGAACTTCTCCCCTTTTCAATATCTTACTCAGTATTTTAACGAGAAACAAATAGTTGATTGAAAATGAAGTATTTAAGGTTATTATCTAATCAATTATGTGTTTGCGTCATTTTTATTGTATATATAATGAATTAATACCCATAGACTGAAAATTCACAAAAACGAGGAAAAATGGCAAAATATTGCCTAATTAGATCATATTTTGTTTAAATCAAACAAAGGAAAAGGGGATGATAAACGTCAAAATATTGCTAAATTCGATGATTTTTCGAACGAAACAAAATGCAAGAAAACTTGCTTAAAATGCAATATTGTGCGAAATTCTGAGATTTGAAGGCCAAATCACATATCGTGATACTACATGAAATAGAATCGAAATATTGGTAAAAATGAATGTATTTACGTAGTATCAAACTACATGAAAAACTTGAAAAAAAGTCACTATTTAACCATATTTGAGGATTTTAACTTCAAATCATAGAGCGAGGTTTCGTATTATTTAGATCCAAGAATAGACATATGACAATGTTGTTTCCAATACAAATGATAAAAATCA
Organism: Procambarus clarkii; assembly: GCF_040958095.1. NCBI lineage: Eukaryota > Metazoa > Arthropoda > Malacostraca > Decapoda > Cambaridae > Procambarus > Procambarus clarkii. The sequence goes on from NW_027189331.1 coordinate 124,429, forward strand.
ATGTGTTTTCATTAGAATTAACTAAAATGTTCCTGATTTTCCGTTTATATTACCGAGGGAAGATGTACACGTAAAACCGCTCTAATCCGGCTGAAACGTCGATATATGCAATAAAAACCGAACTTCTCCCCTTTTCATTATCTTACTCAGTGTTTTAACGAGAAACAAATAGATGATTGAAAATGAGTATTTTAGTTATTATCAAATCAATTATGTGTTTCCATCATTTTTATCGTATATATATGAATTAATACCCATAGACTGTAAATTCACAAAAACGTAGAAAACGGCAAAATATTGCCTAATTCGATGATATTTTGTTTAAGTCACATAAAGGAAAAGGGGATGATAAACGTCAAAATATTGCTAAATTCGATGATTTTTCGTACGAAACAAAATGCAAGAAAACTTGCTTAAAATGCAATATTATGCGAAATTCTGAGATTTGTAGGCCAAATCACATATCGTGATACTACATGAAATAGAATCGAAATATTGGTAAAAATGAATATATTTACGTAATATCAAACTACATGAAAAACGTGAAAAAGTCAATATTTAACCATATTTGAGGATTTTAACTTCAAATCATAGAGCGAGGTTTCGTATTATTTAGATCCAAGAAAAGACATATGACAATGTTGTTTCCAATACAAATGATAAAAATCAATGTATTTTCATTAGTATTAACTAAAATGTTCCTGATTTTCCGTTTATATTACCGATGGAAGATGTACACGAAAATCGCTCTATTCCGGCTGAAACGTCGATATATGCAATAAAAACAGAACTTCTCCCCTTTTCAATATCTTACTCAATATTTTAACGAGAAACAAATAGTTGATTGAAAATGAAGTATTTAAGGTTATTATCTAATGTATTATGTGTTTGCGTCATTTTTATCGTATATATAATGAATTAACTGAAAAGAATTTTCGTAGACTGAAAATTCACAAAAACGTGGAAAAACGGCAAAATATTGCCTAATTCGATGATATTTTGTTTAAATCAAATAAAGGAAAAGGGGATGATAAACGCCAAATATTGCTAAATTCGATGATTTTTCGTACGAAACAAAATGCAAGAAAACTTGCTTAAAATGCAATATTATGCGAAATTCTGAGATTTGAAGGCCAAATCACATATTGTGATACGACATGAAATAGTATCGAAATATTGGTAAAAATGAATATATTTACGTAATATCAAACTACATGAAAAAAGTGAAAAAAGTCAATATTTAACCATATTTGAGGATTTTAACTTCAAATCATAGAGCGAGGTTTCGTATTATTTAGATCCAAGAATAGATATATGACAATGTTGTTTCCAATACAAATGATAAAAATCAATGTGTTTTCATTAGAATTAACTAAAATGTTCCTGATTTTCCGTTTATATTACCGAGGGAAGATGTACACGTAAAACCGCTCTAATCCGGCTGAAACGTCGATATATGCAATAAAAACCGACCTTCTCCCCTTTTCAATATCTTACTCAGTATTTTAACGAGAAACAAATAGTTGATTGAAAATGAAGTATTTAAGGTTATTATCTAATGTATTATGTGTTTGCGTCACTTTTATCGTATATATAATGAATTAATACCCATAGACTGTAAATTCACAAAAACGTAGAAAACGGCAAAATATTGCCTAATTCGATGATATTTTGTTTAAATCACATAAAGGAAAAGGGGATGATGAACGTCAAAATATTGCTAAATTCGATGATTTTTCGTACGAAACAAAATGCAAGAAAACCTGCTTAAAATGCAATATTGTGCGAAATTCTGAGATTTGAAGGCCAAATCACATATCGTGATACTACATTAAATAGAATCGAAATATTGGTAAAAATGAATATATTTACGTAGTATCAAACTATATGAAAAACGTGAAAAAAGTCACTATTTAACCATATTTGAGGATTTTAACTTCAAATCATAGAGAGGTTTCGTATTATTTAGATCCAAGAAAAGACATATGACCATGTTGTTTCCAATACAAATTATAAAAATCAATGTGTTTTCATTAGAATTAACTAAAATGTTCCTGATTTTCCGTTTATATTATCGAGGGAAGATGTACACGTAAAACCGCTCTAATCCGGCTGAAACGTCGATATATGCAATAAAAACCGAACTTCTCCCCTTTTCAATATCTTACTCAGTATTTTAACGAGAAACAAATAGATGATTGAAAATGAAGTATTTAATGTTATTATCTAATCAATTATGTGTTTGCATCATTTTTATCGTATATATATATGAATTATTACCCATAGACTGAAAATTCACAAAAACGTGGAAAAACGGCAAAATATTGCCTAATTCGATGATATTTTGTTTAAATCACATAAAGGAAAAGGGGATGATAAACGTCAAAATATTGCTAAATTCGATGATTTTTCGTACGAAACAAAATGCAAGAAAACTTGTTAAAAATGGAATATTATGCGAAATTCTGAGATTCGAAGGCCAAATCACATTTAGTGATACTACATGAAATAGTATCGAAATATTGGTAAAAATGAATATATTTACGTAATATCAAACTACATGAAAAACGTGAAAAAGTCAATATTTAACTATATTTGAGGATTTTAACTTCAAATCATAGAGCGAGGTTTCGTATTATTTAGATCCAAGAAAAGACATATGAAAATGTTGTTTCCAATACAAAAGATAAAAATCAATGTATTTTCATTAGTGTTAACTAAAATGTTCCTGATTTTCCGTTTATATTACCGATGGAAGATGTACACGAAAATCGCTCTATTCCGGCTGAAACGTCGATATATGCAATAAAAACAGAACTTCTCCCCTTTTCAATATCTTACTCAGTATTTTAACGAGAAACAAATAGTTGATTGAAAATGAAGTATTTAAGGTTATTATCTAATCAATTATGTGTTTGCGTCATTTTTATTGTATATATAATGAATTAATACCCATAGACTGAAAATTCACAAAAACGAGGAAAAATGGCAAAATATTGCCTAATTAGATCATATTTTGTTTAAATCAAACAAAGGAAAAGGGGATGATAAACGTCAAAATATTGCTAAATTCGATGATTTTTCGAACGAAACAAAATGCAAGAAAACTTGCTTAAAATGCAATATTGTGCGAAATTCTGAGATTTGAAGGCCAAATCACATATCGTGATACTACATGAAATAGAATCGAAATATTGGTAAAAATGAATGTATTTACGTAGTATCAAACTACATGAAAAACTTGAAAAAAAGTCACTATTTAACCATATTTGAGGATTTTAACTTCAAATCATAGAGCGAGGTTTCGTATTATTTAGATCCAAGAATAGACATATGACAATGTTGTTTCCAATACAAATGATAAAAATCAATGTGTTTTCATTAGAATTAACTAAAATGTTCCTGATTTTCCGTTTATATTACCGAGGGAAGATGTACACGTAAAACCGCTCTAATCCGGCTGAAACGTCGATATATGCAATAAAAACCGAACTTCTCCCCTTTTCATTATCTTACTCAGTGTTTTAACGAGAAACAAATAGATGATTGAAAATGAGTATTTTAGTTATTATCAAATCAATTATGTGTTTCCATCATTTTTATCGTATATATATGAATTAATACCCATAGACTGTAAATTCACAAAAACGTAGAAAACGGCAAAATATTGCCTAATTCGATGATATTTTGTTTAAGTCACATAAAGGAAAAGGGGATGATAAACGTCAAAATATTGCTAAATTCGATGATTTTTCGTACGAAACAAAATGCAAGAAAACTTGCTTAAAATGCAATATTATGCGAAATTCTGAGATTTGTAGGCCAAATCACATATCGTGATACTACATGAAATAGAATCGAAATATTGGTAAAAATGAATATATTTACGTAATATCAAACTACATGAAAAACGTGAAAAAGTCAATATTTAACCATATTTGAGGATTTTAACTTCAAATCATAGAGCGAGGTTTCGTATTATTTAGATCCAAGAAAAGACATATGACAATGTTGTTTCCAATACAAATGATAAAAATCAATGTATTTTCATTAGTATTAACTAAAATGTTCCTGATTTTCCGTTTATATTACCGATGGAAGATGTACACGAAAATCGCTCTATTCCGGCTGAAACGTCGATATATGCAATAAAAACAGAACTTCTCCCCTTTTCAATATCTTACTCAATATTTTAACGAGAAACAAATAGTTGATTGAAAATGAAGTATTTAAGGTTATTATCTAATGTATTATGTGTTTGCGTCATTTTTATCGTATATATAATGAATTAACTGAAAAGAATTTTCGTAGACTGAAAATTCACAAAAACGTGGAAAAACGGCAAAATATTGCCTAATTCGATGATATTTTGTTTAAATCAAATAAAGGAAAAGGGGATGATAAACGCCAAATATTGCTAAATTCGATGATTTTTCGTACGAAACAAAATGCAAGAAAACTTGCTTAAAATGCAATATTATGCGAAATTCTGAGATTTGAAGGCCAAATCACATATCGTGATACGACATGAAATAGTATCGAAATATTGGTAAAAATGAATATATTTACGTAATATCAAACTACATGAAAAAAGTGAAAAAAGTCAATATTTAACCATATTTGAGGATTTTAACTTCAAATCATAGAGCGAGGTTTCGTATTATTTAGATCCAAGAATAGATATATGACAATGTTGTTTCCAATACAAATGATAAAAATCAATGTGTTTTCATTAGAATTAACTAAAATGTTCCTGATTTTCCGTTTATATTACCGAGGGAAGATGTACACGTAAAACCGCTCTAATCCGGCTGAAACGTCGATATATGCAATAAAAACCGACCTTCTCCCCTTTTCAATATCTTACTCAGTATTTTAACGAGAAACAAATAGTTGATTGAAAATGAAGTATTTAAGGTTATTATCTAATGTATTATGTGTTTGCGTCACTTTTATCGTATATATAATGAATTAATACCCATAGACTGTAAATTCACAAAAACGTAGAAAACGGCAAAATATTGCCTAATTCGATGATATTTTGTTTAAATCACATAAAGGAAAAGGGGATGATGAACGTCAAAATATTGCTAAATTCGATGATTTTTCGTACGAAACAAAATGCAAGAAAACCTGCTTAAAATGCAATATTGTGCGAAATTCTGAGATTTGAAGGCCAAATCACATATCGTGATACTACATTAAATAGAATCGAAATATTGGTAAAAATGAATATATTTACGTAGTATCAAACTATATGAAAAACGTGAAAAAAGTCACTATTTAACCATATTTGAGGATTTTAACTTCAAATCATAGAGAGGTTTCGTATTATTTAGATCCAAGAAAAGACATATGACCATGTTGTTTCCAATACAAATTATAAAAATCAATGTGTTTTCATTAGAATTAACTAAAATGTTCCTGATTTTCCGTTTATATTATCGAGGGAAGATGTACACGTAAAACCGCTCTAATCCGGCTGAAACGTCGATATATGCAATAAAAACCGAACTTCTCCCCTTTTCAATATCTTACTCAGTATTTTAACGAGAAACAAATAGATGATTGAAAATGAAGTATTTAATGTTATTATCTAATCAATTATGTGTTTGCATCATTTTTATCGTATATATATATGAATTATTACCCATAGACTGAAAATTCACAAAAACGTGGAAAAACGGCAAAATATTGCCTAATTCGATGATATTTTGTTTAAATCACATAAAGGAAAAGGGGATGATAAACGTCAAAATATTGCTAAATTCGATGATTTTTCGTACGAAACAAAATGCAAGAAAACTTGCTTAAAATGCAATATTGTGCGAAATTCTGAGATTTGAAGGCCAAATCACATATCGTGATACTACATGAAATAGAATCGAAATATTGGTAAAAATGAATGTATTTACGTAGTATCAAACTACATGAAAAACTTGAAAAAAGTCACTATTTAACCATATTTGAGGATTTTAACTTCAAATCATAGAGCAAGGTTTCGTATTATTTAGATCTAAGAATAAACATATGACAATGTTGTTTCCAATACAAATGATAAAAAATCAATGTGTTTTCATTAGAATTAACTAAAATGTTCCTGATTTTCCGTTTATATTACCGAGGGAAGATGTACACGTAAAACCGCTCTAATCCGGCTGAAACGTCGATATATGCAATAAAAACCGAACTTCTCCCCTTTTCATTATCTTACTCAGTGTTTTAACGAGAAACAAATAGATGATTGAAAATGAGTATTTTAGTTATTATCAAATCAATTATGTGTTTCCATCATTTTTATCGTATATATATGAATTAATACCCATAGACTGTAAATTCACAAAAACGTAGAAAACGGCAAAATATTGCCTAATTCGATGATATTTTGTTTAAGTCACATAAAGGAAAAGGGGATGATAAACGTCAAAATATTGCTAAATTCGATGATTTTTCGTACGAAACAAAATGCAAGAAAACTTGCTTAAAATGCAATATTATGCGAAATTCTGAGATTTGAAGGCCAAATCACATATCGTGATACTACATGAAATAGAATCGAAATATTGGTAAAAATGAATATATTTACGTAATATCAAACTACATGAAAAACGTGAAAAAGTCAATATTTAACCATATTTGAGGATTTTAACTTCAAATCATAGAGCGAGGTTTCGTATTATTTAGATCCAAGAAAAGACATATGACAATGTTGTTTCCAATACAAATGATAAAAATCAATGTATTTTCATTAGTATTAACTAAAATGTTCCTGATTTTCCGTTTATATTACCGATGGAAGATGTACACGAAAATCGCTCTATTCCGGCTGAAACGTCGATATATGCAATAAAAACAGAACTTCTCCCCTTTTCAATATCTTACTCAGTATTTTAACGAGAAACAAATAGTTGATTGAAAATGAAGTATTTAAGGTTATTATCTAATGTATTATGTGTTTGCGTCATTTTTATCGTATATATAATGAATTAATACCCATAGACTATAAATTCACAAAAACGTAGAAAACGGCAAAATATTGCCTAATTTGATGATATTTTGTTTAAATCACATAAAGGAAAAGGGGATGATGAACGTCAAAATATTGCTTAATTCGATGATTTTTCGTACGAAACAAAAGGCAAGAAAACTTGCTTAAAATGCAATATTATGCGAAATTCTGAGATTTGAAGGCCAAATCACATATCGTGATACTACATGAAATAGAATCGAAATATTGGTAAAAATGAATATATTTACGTAATATCAAACTGCATGAAAAACGTGAAAAAGTCAATATTTAACTATATTTGAGGATTTTAACTTCAAATCATAGAGCGAGGTTTCGTATTATTTAGATCCAAGAAAAGACATATGAAAATGTTGTTTCCAATACAAATGATAAAAATCAATGTATTTTCATTAGTATTAACTAAAAAGTTCCTGATTTTCCGTTTATATTACCGATGGAAGATGTACACGAAAATCGCTCTATTCCGGCTGAAACGTCGATATATGCAATAAAAACAGAACTTCTCCCCTTTTCAATATCTTACTCAGTATTTTAACGAGAAACAAGTAGTTGATTGAAAATGAAGTATTTAAGGTTATTATCTAATGTATTATGTGTTTGCGTCATTTTTATCGTATATATAATGAATTAATACCCATAGACTGAAAATTCACAAAAACGTGGAAAAACGGCAAAATATTGCCTAATTCGATGATATTTTGTTTAAATCAAATAAAGGAAAAGGGGATGATAAACGCCAAATATTGCTAAATTCGATGATTTTTCGTACGAAACAAAATGCAAGAAAACTTGCTTAAAATGCAATATTATGCGAAATTCTGAGATTTGAAGGCCAAATCACATATCGTGATACTACATGAAATAGAATCGAAATATTGGTAAAAATGAATGTATTTACGTAGTATCAAACTACATGAAAAACTTGAAAAAAATCACTATTTAACCATATTTGAGGATTTTAACTTCAAATCATAGAGCGAGGTTTCGTATTATTTAGATCCAAGAATAGACATATGACAATGTTGTTTCCAATACAAATGATAAAAATCAATGTGTTTTCATTAGAATTAACTAAAATGTTCCTGATTTTCCGTTTATATTACCGAGGGAAGATGTACACGTAAAACCGCTCTAATCCGGCTGAAACGTCGATATATGCAATAAAAACCGAACTTCTCCCCTTTTCATTATCTTACTCAGTGTTTTAACGAGAAACAAATAGATGATTGAAAATGAGTATTTTAGTTATTATCAAATCAATTATGTGTTTCCATCATTTTTATCGTATATATATGAATTAATACCCATAGACTGTAAATTCACAAAAACGTAGAAAACGGCAAAATATTGCCTAATTCGATGATATTTTGTTTAAGTCACATAAAGGAAAAGGGGATGATAAACGTCAAAATATTGCTAAATTCGATGATTTTTCGTACGAAACAAAATGCAAGAAAACTTGCTTAAAATGCAATATTATGCGAAATTCTGAGATTTGTAGGCCAAATCACATATCGTGATACTACATGAAATAGAATCGAAATATTGGTAAAAATGAATATATTTACGTAATATCAAACTACATGAAAAACGTGAAAAAGTCAATATTTAACCATATTTGAGGATTTTAACTTCAAATCATAGAGCGAGGTTTCGTATTATTTAGATACAAGAAAAGACATATGACAATGTTGTTTCCAATACAAATGATAAAAATCAATGTATTTTCATTAGTATTAACTAAAAAGTTCCTGATTTTCCGTTTATATTACCGATGGAAGATGTACACGAAAATCGCTCTATTCCGGCTGAAACGTCGATATATGCCATAAAAACAGAACTTCTCCCCTTTTCAATATCTTACTCAGTATTTTAACGAGAAACAAATAGTTGATTGAAAATGAAGTATTTAAGGTTATTATCTAATGTATTATGTGTTTGCGTCATTTTTATCGTATATATAATGAATTAATACCCATAGACTGAAAATTCACAAAAACGTGGAAAAACGGCAAAATATTGCCTAATTCGATGATATTTTGTTTAAATCAAATAAAGGAAAAGGGGATGATAAACGCCAAATATTGCTAAATTCGATGATTTTTCGTACGAAACAAAATGCAAGAAAACTTGCTTAAAATGCAATATTATGCGAAATTCTGAGATTTGAAGGCCAAATCACATATCGTGATACGACATGAAATAGTATCGAAATATTGGTAAAAATGAATATATTTACGTAATACCAAACTACATGAAAAAAGTGAAAAAAGTCAATATTTAACCATATTTGAGGATTTTAACTTCAAATCATAGAGCGAGGTTTCGTATTATTTAGATCGAAGAATAGACATATGACAATGTTGTTTCCAATACAAATGATAAAAATCAATGTGTTTTCATTAGAATTAACTAAAATGTTCCTGATTTTCCGTTTATATTACCGAGGGAAGATGTACACGTAAAACCGCTCTAATCCGGCTGAAACGTCGATATATGCAATAAAAACCGAACTTCTCCCCTTTTCAATATCTTACTCAGTATTTTAACGAGAAACAAATAGTTGATTGAAAATGAAGTATTTAAGGTTATTATCTAATGTATTATGTGTTTGCGTCATTTTTATCGTATATATAATGAATTAATACCCATAGACTATAAATTCACAAAAACGTAGAAAACGGCAAAATATTGCCTAATTCGATGATATTTTGTTTAAATCACATAAAGGAAAAGGGGATGATGAACGTCAAAATATTGCTTAATTCGATGATTTTTCGTACGAAACAAAAGGCAAGAAAACTTGCTTAAAATGCAATATTATGCGAAATTCTGAGATTTGAAGGCCAAATCACATATCGTGATACTACATGAAATAGAATCGAAATATTGGTAAAAATGAATATATTTACGTAGTATCAAACTACATGAAAAAAGTGAAAAAAGGCACTATTTAACCATATTTGAGGATTTTAACTTCAAATCATAGAGAGGTTTCGTATTATTTAGATCCAAGAAAAGACATATGACCATGTTGTTTCCAATACAAATGATAATAATCAATGTATTTTCATTAGTATTAACTAAAAAGTTCCTGATTTTCCGTTTATATTACCGATGGAAGATGTACACGAAAATCGCTCTATTCCGGCTGAAACGTCGATATATGCAATAAAAACAGAACTTCTCCCCTTTTCAATATCTTACTCAGTATTTTAACGAGAAACAAATAGTTGATTGAAAATGAAGTATTTAAGGTTATTATCTAATGTATTATGTGTTTGCGTCATTTTTATCGTATATATAATGAATTAATACCCATAGACTGAAAATTCACAAAAACGTGGAAAAACGGCAAAATATTGCCTAATTCGATGATATTTTGTTTAAATCAAATAAAGGAAAAGGGGATGATAAACGCCAAATATTGCTAAATTCGATGATTTTTCGTACGAAACAAAATGCAAGAAAACTTGCTTAAAATGCAATATTATGCGAAATTCTGAGATTTGAAGGCCAAATCACATATCGTGATACGACATGAAATAGTATCGAAATATTGGTAAAAATGAATATATTTACGTAATATCAAACTACATGAAAAAAGTGAAAAAAGTCAATATTTAACCATATTTGAGGATTTTAACTTCAAATCATAGAGCGAGGTTTCGTATTATTTAGATCGAAGAATAGACATATGACAATGTTGTTTCCAATACAAATGATAAAAATCAATGTGTTTTCATTAGAATTAACTAAAATGTTCCTGATTTTCCGTTTATATTACCGAGGGAAGATGTAAACGTAAAACCGCTCTAATCCGGCTGAAACGTCGATATATGCAATAAAAACCGAACTTCTCCCCTTTTCAATATCTTACTCAGTATTTTAACGAGAAACAAATAGTTGATTGAAAATGAAGTATTTAAGGTTATTATCTAATGTTTTATGTGTTTGCGTCATTTTTATCGTATATATAATGAATTAATACCCATAGACTATAAATTCACAAAAACGTAGAAAACGGCAAAATATTGCCTAATTCGATGATATTTTGTTTAAATCACATAAAGGAAAAGGGGATGATGAACGTCAAAATATTGCTTAATTCGATGATTTTTCGTACGAAACAAAAGGCAAGAAAACTTGCTTAAAATGCAATATTATGCGAAATTCTGAGATTTGAAGGCCAAATCACATATCGTGATACTACATGAAATAGAATCGAAATATTGGTAAAAATGAATATATTTACGTAGTATCAAACTACATGAAAAACGTGAAAAAAGTCACTATTTAACCATATTTGAGGATTTTAACTTCAAATCATAGAGAGGTTTCGTATTATTTAGATCCAAGAAAAGACATATGACCATGTTGTTTCCAATACAAATTATAAAAATCAATGTGTTTTCATTAGAATTAACTAAAATGTTCCTGATTTTCCGTTTATATTACAGAGGGAAGATGTACACGTAAAACCGCTCTAATCCGGCTGAAACGTCGATATATGCAATAAAAACCGAACTTCTCCCCTTTTCAATATCTTACTCAGTATTTTAACGAGAAACAAATAGATGATTGAAAATGAAGTATTTAAGGTTATTATCTAATCAATTATGTGTTTGCATCATTTTTATCGTATATATATATATGAATTATTACCCATAGACTGAAAATTCACAAAAACGTGGAAAAACGGCAAAATATTGCCTAATTCGATGATATTTTGTTTAAATCACATAAAGGAAAAGGGGATGATAAACGTCAAAATATTGCTAAATTCGATGATTTTTCGTACGAAACAAAATGCAAGAAAACTTGCTTAAAATGCAATATTATGCGAAATTCTGAGATTCGAAGGCCAAATCACATATCGTGATACTACATGAAATAGTATCGAAATATTGGTAAAAATGAATATATTTACGTAATATCAAACTACATGAAAAACGTGAAAAAGTCAATATTTAACTATATTTGAGGATTTTAACTTCAAATCATAGAGCGAGGTTTCGTATTATTTAGATCCAAGAAAAGACATATGAAAATGTTGTTTCCAATACAAATGATAAAAATCAATGTATTTTCATTAGTGTTAACTAAAATGTTCCTGATTTTCCGTTTATATTACCGATGGAAGATGTACACGAAAATCGCTCTATTCCGGCTGAAACGTCGATATATGCAATAAAAACAGAACTTCTCCCCTTTTCAATATCTTACTCAGTATTTTAACGAGAAACAAATAGTTGATTGAAAATGAAGTATTTAAGGTTATTATCTAATCAATTATGTGTTTGCGTCATTTTTATTGTATATATAATGAATTAATACCCATAGACTGAAAATTCACAAAAACGAGGAAAAATGGCAAAATATTGCCTAATTCGATCATATTTTGTTTAAATCAAACAAAGGAAAAGGGGATGATAAACGTCAAAATATTGCTAAATTCGATGATTTTTCGTACGAAACAAAATGCAAGAAAACTTGCTTAAAATGCAATATTGTGCGAAATTCTGAGATTTGAAGGCCAAATCACATATCGTGATACTACATGAAATAGAATCGAAATATTGGTAAAAATGAATGTATTTACGTAGTATCAAACTACATGAAAAACTTGAAAAAAGTCACTATTTAACCATATTTGAGGATTTTAACTTCAAATCATAGAGCGAGGTTTCGTATTATTTAGATCCAAGAATAGACATATGACAATGTTGTTTCCAATACAAATGATAAAAATCAATGTGTTTTCATTAGAATTAACTAAAATGTTCCTGATTTTCCGTTTATATTACCGAGGGAAGATGTACACGTAAAACCGCTCTAATCCGGCTGAAACGTCGATATATGCAATAAAAACCGAACTTCTCCCCTTTTCATTATCTTACTCAGTGTTTTAACGAGAAACAAATAGATGATTGAAAATGAGTATTTTAGTTATTATCAAATCAATTATGTGTTTCCATCATTTTTATCGTATATATATGAATTAATACCCATAGACTGTAAATTCACAAAAACGTAGAAAACGGCAAAATATTGCCTAATTCGATGATATTTTGTTTAAGTCACATAAAGGAAAAGGGGATGATAAACGTCAAAATATTGCTAAATTCGATGATTTTTCGTACGAAACAAAATGCAAGAAAACTTGCTTAAAATGCAATATTATGCGAAATTCTGAGATTTGTAGGCCAAATCACATATCGTGATACTACATGAAATAGAATCGAAATATTGGTAAAAATGAATATATTTACATAATATCAAACTACATGAAAAACGTGAAAAAGTCAATATTTAACCATATTTGAGGATTTTAACTTCAAATCATAGAGCGAGGTTTCGTATTATTTAGATCCAAGAAAAGACATATGACAATGTTGTTTCCAATACAAATGATAAAAATCAATGTATTTTCATTAGTATTAACTAAAATGTTCCTGATTTTCCGTTTATATTACCGATGGAAAATGTACACGAAAATCGCTCTATTCCGGCTGAAACGTCGATATATGCAATAAAAACAGAACTTCTCCCCTTTTCAATATCTTACTCAGTATTTTAACGAGAAACAAATAGTTGATTGAAAATGAAGTATTTAAGGTTATTATCTAATGTATTATGTGTTTGCGTCATTTTTATCGTATATATAATGAATTAACTGAAAAGAATTTTCGTAGACTGAAAATTCACAAAAACGTGGAAAAACGGCAAAATATTGCCTAATTCGATGATATTTTGTTTAAATCAAATAAAGGAAAAGGGGATGATAAACGCCAAATATTGCTAAATTCGATGATTTTTCGTACGAAACAAAATGCAAGAAAACTTGCTTAAAATGCAATATTATGCGAAATTCTGAGATTTGAAGGCCAAATCACATATCGTGATACGACATGAAATAGTATCGAAATATTGGTAAAAATGAATATATTTACGTAATATCAAACTACATGAAAAAAGTGAAAAAAGTCAATATTTAACCATATTTGAGGATTTTAACTTCAAATCATAGAGCGAGGTTTCGTATTATTTAGATCCAAGAATAGATATATGACAATGTTGTTTCCAATACAAATGATAAAAATCAATGTGTTTTCATTAGAATTAACTAAAATGTTCCTGATTTTCCGTTTATATTACCGAGGGAAGATGTACACGTAAAACCGCTCTAATCCGGCTGAAACGTCGATATATGCAATAAAAACCGAACTTCTCCCCTTTTCAATATCTTACTCAGTATTTTAACGAGAAACAAATAGTTGATTGAAAATGAAGTGTTTAAGGTTATTATCTAATGTATTATGTGTTTGCGTCATTTTTATCGTATATATAATGAATTAATACCCATAGACTATAAATTCACAAAAACGTAGAAAACGGCAAAATATTGCCTAATTCGATGATATTTTGTTTAAATCACATAAAGGAAAAGGGGATGATGAACGTCAAAATATTGCTTAATTCGATGATTTTTCGTACGAAACAAAAGGCAAGAAAACTTGCTTAAAATGCAATATTATGCGAAATTCTGAGATTTGAAGGCCAAATCACATATCGTGATACTACATGAAATATAATCGAAATATTGGTAAAAATGAATATATTTACGTAGTATCAAACTACATGAAAAACGTGAAAAAAGTCACTATTTAACCATATTTGAGGATTTTAACTTCAAATCATAGAGAGGTTTCGTATTATTTAGATCCAAGAAAAGACATATGACCATGTTGTTTCCAATACAAATTATAAAAATCAATGTGTTTTCATTAGAATTAACTAAAATGTTCCTGATTTTCCGTTTATATTACCGAGGGAAGATGTACACGTAAAACCGCTCTAATCCGGCTGAAACGTCGATATATGCAATAAAAACCGAACTTCTCCCCTTTTCAATATCTTACTCAGTATTTTAACGAGAAACAAATAGATGATTGAAAATGAAGTATTTAAGGTTATTATCTAATCAATTATGTGTTTGCATCATTTTTATCGTATATATATATGAATTATTACCCATAGACTGAAAATTCACAAAAACGTGGAAAAACGGCAAAATATTGCCTAATTCGATGATATTTTGTTTAAATCACATAAAGGAAAAGGGGATGATAAACGTCAAAATATTGCTAAATTCGATGATTTTTCGTACGAAACAAAATGCAAGAAAACTTGCTTAAAATGCAATATTATGCGAAATTCTGAGATTCGAAGGCCAAATCACATATCGTGATACTACATGAAATAGTATCGAAATATTGGTAAAAATGAATATATTTACGTAATATCAAACTACATGAAAAACGTGAAAAAGTCAATATTTAACTATATTTGAGGATTTTAACTTCAAATCATAGAGCGAGGTTTCGTATTATTTAGATCCAAGAAAAGACATATGAAAATGTTGTTTCCAATACAAATGATAAAAATCAATGTATTTTCATTAGTGTTAACTAAAATGTTCCTGATTTTCCGTTTATATTACCGATGGAAGATGTACACGAAAATCGCTCTATTCCGGCTGAAACGTCGATATATGCAATAAAAACAGAACTTCTCCCCTTTTCAATATCTTACTCAGTATTTTAACGAGAAACAAATAGTTGATTGAAAATGAAGTATTTAAGGTTATTATCTAATCAATTATGTGTTTGCGTCATTTTTATCGTATATATAATGAATTAATACCCATAGACTGAAAATTCACAAAAACGAGGAAAAATGGCAAAATATTGCCTAATTCGATCATATTTTGTTTAAATCAAACAAAGGAAAAGGGGATGATAAACGTCAAAATATTGCTAAATTCGATGATTTTTCGTACGAAACAAAATGCAAGAAAACTTGCTTAAAATGCAATATTGTGCGAAATTCTGAGATTTGAAGGCCAAATCACATATCGTGATACGACATGAAATAGTATCGAAATATTGGTAAAAATGAATATATTTACGTAATATCAAACTACATGAAAAAAGTGAAAAAAGTCAATATTTAACCATATTTGAGGATTTTAACTTCAAATCATAGAGCGAGGTTTCGTATTATTTAGATCGAAGAATAGACATATGACAATGTTGTTTCCAATACAAATGATAAAAATCAATGTGTTTTCATTAGAATTAACTAAAATGTTCCTGATTTTCCGTTTATATTACCGAGGGAAGATGTACACGTAAAACCGCTCTAATCCGGCTGAAACGTCGATATATGCAATAAAAACCGAACTTCTCCCCTTTTCATTATCTTACTCAGTGTTTTAACGAGAAACAAATAGATGATTGAAAATGAGTATTTTAGTTATTATCAAATCAATTATGTGTTTCCATCATTTTTATCGTATATATATGAATTTATACCCATAGACTGTAAATTCACAAAAACGTAGAAAACGGCAAAATATTGCCTAATTCGATGATATTTTGTTTAAGTCACATAAAGGAAAAGGGGATGATAAACGTCAAAATATTGCTAAATTCGATGATTTTTCGTACGAAACAAAATGCAAGAAAACTTGCTTAAAATGCAATATTATGCGAAATTCTGAGATTTGTAGGCCAAATCACATATCGTGATACTACATGAAATAGAATCGAAATATTGGTAAAAATGAATATATTTACGTAATATCAAACTACATGAAAAACGTGAAAAAGTCAATATTTAACCATATTTGAGGATTTTAACTTCAAATCATAGAGCGAGGTTTCGTATTATTTAGATCCAAGAAAAGACATATGACAATGTTGTTTCCAATACAAATGATAAAAATCAATGTATTTTCATTAGTATTAACTAAAATGTTCCTGATTTTCCGTTTATATTACCGATGGAAGATGTACACGAAAATCGCTCTATTCCGGCTGAAACGTCGATATATGCAATAAAAACAGAACTTCTCCCCTTTTCAATATCTTACTCAGTATTTTAACGAGAAACAAATAGTTGATTGAAAATGAAGTATTTAAGGTTATTATCTAATGTATTATGTGTTTGCGTCATTTTTATCGTATATATAATGAATTAATACCCATAGACTGAAAATTCACAAAAACGTGGAAAAACGGCAAAATATTGCCTAATTCGATGATATTTTGTTTAAATCAAATAAAGGAAAAGGGGATGATAAACGCCAAATATTGCTAAATTCGATGATTTTTCGTACGAAACAAAATGCAAGAAAACTTGCTTAAAATGCAATATTATGCGAAATTCTGAGATTTGAAGGCCAAATCACATATCGTGATACGACATGAAATAGTATCGAAATATTGGTAAAAATGAATATATTTACGTAATATCAAACTACATGAAAAAAGTGAAAAAAGTCAATATTTAACCATATTTGAGGATTTTAACTTCAAATCATAGAGCGAGGTTTCGTATTATTTAGATCGAAGAATAGACATATGACAATGTTGTTTCCAATACAAATGATAAAAATCAATGTGTTTTCATTAGAATTAACTAAAATGTTCCTGATTTTCCGTTTATATTACCGAGGGAAGATGTACACGTAAAACCGCTCTAATCCGGCTGAAACGTCGATATATGCAATAAAAACCGAACTTCTCCCCTTTTCAATATCTTACTCAGTATTTTAACGAGAAACAAATAGTTGATTGAAAATGAAGTATTTAAGGTTATTATCTAATGTATTATGTGTTTGCGTCATTTTTATCGTATATATAATGAATTAATTCCCATAGACTGAAAATTCACAAAAACGTGGAAAAACGGCAAAATATTGCCTAATTCGATGATATTTTGTTTAAATCAAATAAAGGAAAAGGGGATGATAAACGTCAAAATATTGCTAAATTCGATGATTTTTCGTACGAAACAAAATGCAAGAAAAATTGCTTAAAATGCAATATTGTGCGGAATTCTGAAATTTGAAGGCCAAATCACATATCGTGATACTACATGAAATAGAATCGAAATATTGGTAAAAATGAATATATATACGTAGTATCAAACTACATGAAAAACGTGAAAAAAGTCACTATTTAACCATGTTTCAGGATTTTAACTTCAAAACATAGAGCGAGGTTTCCTATTATTTATATCCAAGAAAAGACATATGACAATGTTGTTTCAAATACAAATGATAAAAATCAATGTGTTTTCATTAGAAATAACTACAATGTTCTTGATTTTCCGTTTATATTACCGAGGGAAGATGTACACGTAAAACCGTTCTAATCCGGCTGAAACGTAGATATATGCAATAAAAACCGAACTTCTCCTCTTTTCAATATCTTACTCAGTATTTTAACGAGAAACAAATAGATGATTGAAAATTGAGTATTTAAGGTTATTATCTAATCAATTATGTGTTTGCATCATTTTTATCGTATATATATGAATTAATACCCATAGACTGTAAATTCACAAAAACGTAGAAAACGGCAAAATATTGCCTAATTCAATGATATTTTCTTTAAATCAAACAAAGGAAAAGGGGATGATAAACGTCAACATATTGCTTAATTCGATGATTTTTCGTACGAAACAAAAGGCAAGAAAACTTGCTTAAAATGCAATATTATGCGAAATTCTGAGATTTGAAGGCCAAATCACATATCGTGATACTACATGAAATAGAATCGAAATATAGGTAAAAATGAATATATTTACGTAGTATCAAACTACATGAAAAACGTGAAAAAGTCAATATTTAACCATATTTGAGGATTTTAACTTCAAATCATAGAGCGAGGTTTCGTATTATTTAGATCCAAGAAAAGACATATGAAAATGTTGTTTCCAATACAAATGATAAAAATCAATGTATTTTCATTAGTGGTAACTAAAATGTTCCTGATTTTCCGTTTATATTGCCGATGGAAGATGTCCACGAAAATCGCTCTATTCCGGCTGAAACGTCGATATATGCAATAAAAACAGAACTTCTCCCCTTTTCAATATCTTACTCAGTATCTTAACGAGAAACAAATAGTTGATTGAAAATGAAGTATTTAAGGTTATTATCTAATCAATTATGTGTTTGCGTCATTTTTATCGTATATATAATGAATTAATACCCATAGACTGAAAATTCACAAAAACGAGGAAAATGGCAAAATATTCCCTAATTCGATCATATTTTGTTTAAATCAAACAAAGGAAAAGGGGATGATAAACGTCAAAATATTGCTAAATTCGATGATTTTTCGTACGAAACAAAATGCAAGAAAACTTGCTTAAAATGCAATATTGTGCGAAATTCTGAGATTTGAAGGCCAAATCACATATCGTGATACTACATTAAATAGAATCGAAATATTGGTAAAAATGAATATATTTACGTAGTATCAAACTACATGAAAAACGTGAAAAAAGTCACTATTTACCCATATTTGAGGATTTTAACTTCAAATCATACAGAGGTTTCGTATTATTTAGATCCAAGAAAAGACATGACCATGTTGTTTCCAATACAAATTATAAAAATCAATGTGTTTTCATTAGAATTAACTAAAATGTTCCTGAATTTCCGTTTATATTACCGAGGGAAGATGTACACGTAAAACCGCTCTAATCCGGCTGAAACGTCAATATATGCAATAAAAACCGAACTTCTCCCCTTTTCAATATCTTACTCAGTATTTTAACAAGAAACAAATAGATGATTGAAAATAAAGTATTTAAGGTTATTATCTAATCAATTATGTGTTTGCATCATTTTTATCGTATATATATATGAAATAATACCCATAGACTGAAAATTCACAAAAACGTGGAAAAACGGCAAAATATTGCCTAATTCGATGATATTTTGTTTAAATCACATAAAGGAAAAGGGGATGATAAACGTCAAAATATTGCTAAATTCGATGATTTTTCGTACGAAACAAAATGCAAGAAAACTTGCTTAAAATGCAATATTATGCGAAATTCTGAGATTTGAAGGCCAAATCACATATCGTGATACTACATGAAATAGTATCGAAATATTGGTAAAAATGAATATATTTACGTAATATCAAACTACATGAAAAACGCGAAAAAGTCAATATTTAACCATATTTAAGGATTTTAACTTCAAATCATAGAGCGAGGTTTCGTATTATTTAGATCCAAGAAAAGACATATGACAATGTTGTTTCCAATACAAATGATAAAAATCAATGTATTTTCATTAGTATTAACTAAAATGTTCCTGATTTTCCGTTTATATTACCGATGGAAGATGTACACGAAAATCGCTCTATTCCGGCTGAAACGTCGATATATGCAATAAAAACAGAACTTCTCCCCTTTTCAATATCTTACTCAGTATTTTAACGAGAAACAAATAGTTGATTGAAAATGAAGTATTTAAGGTTATTATCTAATGAATTATGTGTTTGCGTCATGTTTATCGTATATATAATTAATTAATACCCATAGACTGAAAATTCTCAAAAACGTGGAAAAACGGCAAAATATTGCCTAATTCGATGATATTTTGTTTAAATCAAATAAAGGAAAAGGGGATGATAAACGTCAAAATATTGCTAAATTCGATGAATTTTCGTACGAAACAAAATGCAAGAAAAATTGCTTAATATGCAATATTGTGCGAAATTCTGAGATTTGAAGGCCAAATCACATATCGTGATACGACATGAAATAGAATCGAAATATTGGTAAAAATGAATATATATACGTAGTATCAAACTACATGAAAAACGTGAAAAAAGTCACTAATTAAACATATTTGAGGATTTTAACTTCAAATCAAAGAGCGAGGTTTCGTATTATTTAGATCCAAGAAAAGACATATGACAATGTTGTTTCCAATACAAATGATAAAAATCATTGTGTTTTCATTAGAATTAACTAAAATGTTCTTGATTTTCCGTTTATATTACCAAGGGAAGATGTACACGTAAAACCGCTCTAATCCGGCTGAAACGTCGATATATGCAATAAAAACCGAACTTCTCCCCTTTTCAATATCTTACTCAGTATTTTAACGAGAAACATATAGATGATTGAAAATGAAGTATTTAAGGTTATTATCTAATCAATTATGTGTTTGTATCATTTTTATCGTATATGTATGAATTAATACCCATAGACTGTAAATTCACAAAAACGTGGAAAACGGCAAGATATTGCCTAATTCGATGATATTTTGTTTAAGTCACATAAAGGAAAATCGGATGATAAACGTGAAAATATTGCTAAATTCGATGATTTTTGTACGAAACAAAATGCATGAAAACTTGCTAAAAATGCAATATTATGCGAAATTCTGAGATTTGAAGGCCAAATCACATATCGTGATACTACATGAAATAGTATCGAAATATTGGTAAAAATGAATATATTTACGTAATATCAAACTACATGAAAAACGTGAAAAAAGTCAATATTTAACCATATGTGAGGATTTTAACTTCAAATCATAGAGCGAGGTTTCGTATTATTTAGATCCAAGAAAAGACATATGACAATGTTGTTTCCAATACAAATGATAAAAATCAATGTTTTTTCATTAGTATTAACTAAAATGTTCCTGATTTTTCGTTTATATTACCGATGGAAGATGTACACGAAAATCGCTCTATTCCGGCTGAAACGTCGATATATGCAATAAAAACAGAACTTCTCCCCTTTTCAATATCTTACTCAGTATTTTAACGAGAAACAAATAGTTGATTGAAAATGAAGTATTTAAGGTTATTATCTAATGAATTATGTGTTTGCGTCATTTTTATCGTATATATAATGAATTAATACCCATAGACTGGAAATTCACAAAAACGTGGAAAAACGGCAAAATATTGCCTAATTCGATGATATTTTGTTTAAATCACATAAAGGAAAAGGGGATGATGAACGTCAAAATGTAGCTAAATTCGATGATTTTTCGTACGAAACAAAATGCAAGAAAACTTGCATAAAATGCAATATTATGAGAAATTATGAGAATTGAAGGCCAAATCACATATCATGATACTACATGAAATAGAATCGAAATATTGGTAAAAATGAATATATTTACGTAGTATCAAACTACATGAAAAACGTGAAAAAGTCACTATTTAACCATATTTGAGGATTTTAACTTCAAATCATAGAGCGAGGTTTCGTGTTATTTAGATCCAAGAAAAGACATATCACAATGTTGTTTCCAATACAAATGATAAAAATCAATGTGTTTTCATTAGAATTAACTAAAATGTTCCTGATTTCCGTTTATATTACCGAGGGAAGATGTACACGTAAAACCGCTCTAATCCGGCTGAAACGTCGATATATGCAATAAAAACCGAACTTCTCCCCTTTTCAATATCTTACTCAGTATTTTAACGAGAAACATATAGATGATTGAAAATGAAGTATTTAAGGTTATTATCTAATCAATTATGTGTTTGTATCATTTTTATCGTATATGTATGAATTAATACCCATAGACTGTAAATTCACAAAAACGTGGAAAACGGCAAAATATTGCCTAATTCGATGATATTTTGTTTAAGTCACATAAAGGAAAATGGGATGATAAACGTCAAAATATTGCTAAATTCGATGATTTTTCGTACGAAACAAAATGCATGAAAACTTGCTTAAAATGCAATATTATGCGGAATTCTGAGAATTGAAGGCCAAATCACATATCATGATACTACATAAAATAGAATCGAAATATTGGTAAAAATGAATATATTTACGTAGTATCAAACTACACGAAAAACGTGAAAAAGTCACTATTTAACCATATTTGAGGATTTTAACTTCAAATCATAGAGCGAGGTTTCGTATTATTTAGATCCAAGAAAAGACATATGACAATGTTGTTTTCAATACAAATGATAAAAATTAATGTGTTTTCATTAGAATTAACTAAAATGTTCTTGATTTTCCGTTTATATTACCGAGGGAAGATGTACACGTAAAACCGCTCTAATCCGGCTGAAACGTCGATATATGCAATAAAAACCGAACTTCTCAACTTTTAAATATCTTACTCAGTATTTTAACGAGAAACAAATAGTTGATTGAAAATGAAGTATTTAAGGTTATTATCTAATCATTTTAATCATTAATCATAATTATTATGTGTTTGCATCATTTTTATCGTATATATAATGAATTAATACCAATAAACTGAAAATTCACATAAACGTGGAAAAACTGCAAAATATTGCCTAATTCGATGATATTTTGTTTAAATTACATAAAGGAAAAGGGGATGATAAACGTCAAAATATTGCTAAATTCGATGATTTTTCATACGAAACAAAATGCAAGAAAACTTGCTTAAAATGCAATATTATGCGAAATTCTGAGAATTGAAGGCCAAATCAAATATCGTGATACTACATGAAATAGTATCGAAATATTGGTAAAAATGAATATATTTACGTAATATCAAACTACATGATTAACGTGAAAAAGTCACTATTTTACCATATTTGAGGATTTTACCTTCAAATCATAGAGCGAGGTTTCGTATGATTTAGGTCCAAGAAAAGACATATGACAATGTTGTTTCCAATACAAATGATAAAAAACAATGTGTTTTCATTAGAATTAACTAAAATGTTTTTGATTTTCCGTTTATATTACCGAGGGAAGATGTACACGTAAAACCGCTCTAATCCGGCTGAAACGTCGATATATGCAATAAAAACCGAACTTCTCCCGTTTTCAATATCTTACTCAGTATTTTAACGAGAAACAAATTTATGATTGAAAATGAAGTATTTAAGGTTATTTTCTAATCAATTATGTGTTTGCATCATTTTTATCGTATATATATGAATTAATACCCATAGACTGAAAATTCACAAAAACGTGGAAAAACAGCAAAATATTGACTAATTCGATGATATTTTGTTTAAATCACATAAAGGAAAAGGGGATGATAAACGTCAAAATATTGATAAATTCGATGATTTTTCGTACGAAACAAAATGCAAGAAAACTTGCATAAAATGCAATATTATGCGAAATTCTGAGATTTGAAGGCCAAATCACATATCGTGATACTACATGAAATAGAATCGAAATATTGGTAAAAATGAATATATTTACGTAGTATCAAACTACATGAAAAACGTGAAAAAGTCACTATTTAACCATATTTGAGGATTTTAACTTCAAATCATAGAGCGAGGTTTCGTATTATTTAGATCCAAGAAAAGACATATAACAATGTTGTTTCCAATACAAATGATAAAAATGAATGTGTTTTCATTAGAATTAACTAAAATGTTCCTGATTTTCCGTTTATATTACCGAGGGAAGATGTACACGTAAAACCGCTCTAATCCGGCTGAAACGTCGATATATGCAATAAAAACCGAACTTCTCAACTTTTCAATATCTTACTCAGTATTTTAACGAGAAACAAATAGTTGATTGAAAATGAAGTATTTAAGGTTATTATCTAATCATTTTAATCATTAATCATAATTATTATGTGTTTGCATCATTTTTATCGTATATATAATGAATTAATACCAACAAACTGAAAATTCATATAAACGTGGAAAAACTGCAAAATATTGCCTAATTCGATGATATTTTGTTTAAATTACATAAAGGAAAAGGGGATGATAAACGTCAAAATATTGCTAAATTCGATGATTTTTCGTACGAAACAAAATGCAAGAAAACTTGCCTAAAATGCAATATTATGCGAAATTCTGAGATTTGAAGGCCAAATCACATATCGTGATACTACATGAAATAGTATCGAAATATTGGTAAAAATGAATATATTTACGTACTATCAAACTACATGATTAACGTGAAAAAGTCACTATTTTACCATATGTAAGGATTTTGCCTTCAAATCATAGAGCGAGGTTTCTTATTATTTAGATCCAAGAAAAGACATATGCCAATGTTGTTTCCAATACAAATGATAAAAAACAATGTGTTTTTATTAGAATTAATTAAAATGTTCTTGATTTTCCGTTTATATTACCGAGGGAAGATGTACACGTAAAACCGCTCTAATCCGGCTGAAACGTCGATATATGCAATACAAACCGAACTTCTCCCCTTTTCAATATCTTACTCAGTATTTTAACGAGAAACATATAGATGATTGAAAATGAAGTATTTAAGATTATTATCTAATCAATTATGTGTTTGCATCATTTTTATTTGTATAAAAACCGAACTAATCCGGATGAAACGTCGATATATGCAATAAAAACCGAACTTCTCCCCTTTTCATTATCTTACTCAGTATTTTATCGAGAAACAAATAGATGATTGAAAATGAAGTATTTAAGGTTATTATCTAATTAATTATGTGTTTGCATCATTTTTATCGTATATATATATGAATTACTACCCATGGACTGTAAATTCACAAAAACGTAGAAAACGGCAAAATATCGCCTAATTCGATGATATTTTGTGTAAGTCACATAAAGGAAAAGGGGATGATAAACGTCAAAATATTGCTAAATTCGATGATTTTTCGTACGAAACAAAATGCAAGAAAACTTGCTTAAAATGCAATATTATGCGGAATTCTGAGAATTGAAGGCCAAATCACATATCATGATACTACATAAAATAGAATCGAAATATTGGTAAAAATGAATATATTTACGTAGTATCAAACTACACGAAAAACGTGAAAAAGTCACTATTTAACCATATTTGAGGATTTTAACTTCAAATCATAGAGCGAGGTTTCGTATTATTTAGATCCAAGAAAAGACATATGACAATGTTGTTTTCAATACAAATGATAAAAATTAATGTGTTTTCATTAGAATTAACTAAAATGTTCTTGATTTTCCGTTTATATTACCGAGGGAAGATGTACACGTAAAACCGCTCTAATCCGGCTGAAACGTCGATATATGCAATAAAAACCGAACTTCTCAACTTTTAAATATCTTACTCAGTATTTTAACGAGAAACAAATAGTTGATTGAAAATGAAGTATTTAAGGTTATTATCTAATCATTTTAATCATTAATCATAATTATTATGTGTTTGCATCATTTTTATCGTATATATAATGAATTAATACCAATAAACTGAAAATTCACATAAACGTGGAAAAACTGCAAAATATTGCCTAATTCGATGATATTTTGTTTAAATTACATAAAGGAAAAGGGGATGATAAACGTCAAAATATTGCTAAATTCGATGATTTTTCATACGAAACAAAATGCAAGAAAACTTGCTTAAAATGCAATATTATGCGAAATTCTGAGAATTGAAGGCCAAATCAAATATCGTGATACTACATGAAATAGTATCGAAATATTGGTAAAAATGAATATATTTACGTAATATCAAACTACATGATTAACGTGAAAAAGTCACTATTTTACCATATTTGAGGATTTTACCTTCAAATCATAGAGCGAGGTTTCGTATGATTTAGGTCCAAGAAAAGACATATGACAATGTTGTTTCCAATACAAATGATAAAAAACAATGTGTTTTCATTAGAATTAACTAAAATGTTTTTGATTTTCCGTTTATATTACCGAGGGAAGATGTACACGTAAAACCGCTCTAATCCGGCTGAAACGTCGATATATGCAATAAAAACCGAACTTCTCCCGTTTTCAATATCTTACTCAGTATTTTAACGAGAAACAAATTTATGATTGAAAATGAAGTATTTAAGGTTATTTTCTAATCAATTATGTGTTTGCATCATTTTTATCGTATATATATGAATTAATACCCATAGACTGAAAATTCACAAAAACGTGGAAAAACAGCAAAATATTGACTAATTCGATGATATTTTGTTTAAATCACATAAAGGAAAAGGGGATGATAAACGTCAAAATATTGATAAATTCGATGATTTTTCGTACGAAACAAAATGCAAGAAAACTTGCATTAAATGCAATATTATGCGAAATTCTGAGATTTGAAGGCCAAATCACATATCGTGATACTACATGAAATAGAATCGAAATATTGGTAAAAATGAATATATTTACGTAGTATCAAACTACATGAAAAACGTGAAAAAGTCACTATTTAACCATATTTGAGGATTTTAACTTCAAATCATAGAGCGAGGTTTCGTATTATTTAGATCCAAGAAAAGACATATAACAATGTTGTTTCCAATACAAATGATAAAAATGAATGTGTTTTCATTAGAATTAACTAAAATGTTCCTGATTTTCCGTTTATATTACCGAGGGAAGATGTACACGTAAAACCGCTCTAATCCGGCTGAAACGTCGATATATGCAATAAAAACCGAACTTCTCAACTTTTCAATATCTTACTCAGTATTTTAACGAGAAACAAATAGTTGATTGAAAATGAAGTATTTAAGGTTATTATCTAATCATTTTAATCATTAATCATAATTATTATGTGTTTGCATCATTTTTATCGTATATATAATGAATTAATACCAACAAACTGAAAATTCATATAAACGTGGAAAAACTGCAAAATATTGCCTAATTCGATGATATTTTGTTTAAATTACATAAAGGAAAAGGGGATGATAAACGTCAAAATATTGCTAAATTCGATGATTTTTCGTACGAAACAAAATGCAAGAAAACTTGCCTAAAATGCAATATTATGCGAAATTCTGAGATTTGAAGGCCAAATCACATATCGTGATACTACATGAAATAGTATCGAAATATTGGTAAAAATGAATATATTTACGTACTATCAAACTACATGATTAACGTGAAAAAGTCACTATTTTACCATATGTAAGGATTTTGCCTTCAAATCATAGAGCGAGGTTTCGTATTATTTAGATCCAAGAAAAGACATATGCCAATGTTGTTTCCAATACAAATGATAAAAAACAATGTGTTTTTATTAGAATTAATTAAAATGTTCTTGATTTTCCGTTTATATTACCGAGGGAAGATGTACACGTAAAACCGCTCTAATCCGGCTGAAACGTCGATATATGCAATACAAACCGAACTTCTCCCCTTTTCAATATCTTACTCAGTATTTTAACGAGAAACATATAGATGATTGAAAATGAAGTATTTAAGATTATTATCTAATCAATTATGTGTTTGCATCATTTTTATTTGTATAAAAACCGAACTAATCCGGATGAAACGTCGATATATGCAATAAAAACCGAACTTCTCCCCTTTTCATTATCTTACTCAGTATTTTATCGAGAAACAAATAGATGATTGAAAATGAAGTATTTAAGGTTATTATCTAATTAATTATGTGTTTGCATCATTTTTATCGTATATATATATGAATTACTACCCATGGACTGTAAATTCACAAAAACGTAGAAAACGGCAAAATATCGCCTAATTCGATGATATTTTGTGTAAGTCACATAAAGGAAAAGGGGATGATAAACGTCAAAATATTGCTAAATTCGATGATTTTTCGTACGAAACAAAATGCAAGAAAACTTGCTTAAAATGCAATATTATGCGAAATTCTGAGATTTGAAGGCCAAATCACATATCGTGATACTACATGAAATAGAATCGAAATATTGGTACAAATGAATATATTTACGTAGTATCAAAATACATGAAAAACGTGAAAAAGTCACTATTTAACCATATTTGAGGATTTTAACTTCAAATCATAGAGCGAGGTTTCGTATTATTTAGATCCAAGAAAAGACATATGACAATGTTGTTTCCAATACAAATGATAAAAATCAATGTGTTTTCATTAGAATTAACTAAAATGTTCTTGATTTTCCGTTTCAATTACCGAGGGAAGATGTACACGTAAAACCGCTCTAATCCGGCTGAAACGTCGATATACGCAATTAAAACCGAACTTCTCCCCTTTTCAATATCTTACTCAGTATTTTAACGAGAAACAAATAGATGATTGAAAATGAAGTATTTAAGTTATTATCAAATCAATTATGTGTTTCCATCATTTTTATCGTATATATATGAATTAATACCCATAGACTGTAAATTCACAAAAACGTAGAAAACGGCAAAATATTGCCTAATTCGATGATATTTTGTTTAAGTCACATAAAGGAAAAGGGGATGGTAAACGTCAAAATATTGCTAAATTCGATGATTTTTCGTACGAAACAAAATGCAAGAAAACTTGATTAAAAAGCAATATTATGCGAAATTCTGAGATTTGAAGGCCAAATCACATATCGTGATACTACATGAAATAGAATCGAAATATTGGTAAAAATGAATATATTTTCGTAGTATCAAACTACATGAAAAACGTGAAAAAAGTCACTATTTAACCATATTTGACGATTTTAACTTCAAATCACAGAGCGAGGTTTCGTATTATTTAGTTCCAAGAAAAGACATATGACAATGTTGTTTCCAATACAAATGTTAAAAATCAATGTGTTTTCATTAGAATTAACTAAAATGTTCCTGATTTTCCGTTTATATTAACGAGGGAAGATGTACACGTAAAACCACTCTAATCCGGCTGAAACGTCGATATATGCAATAAAAACCGAACTTCTCAACTTTTCAATAACTTCCTCAGTATTTTAACGAGAAACAAATAGTTGATTGAAAATGAAGTATTTAAGGTTATTATCTTATCATTTTAATCATTAATCATAATTATTATGTGTTTGCATCATTTTTATCGTATATATAATGAATTAATACCAATAAACTGAAAATTCACATAAACGTGGAAAAACTGCAAAATATTGCCTAATTCGATGATATTTTGTTTAAATTACATAAAGGAAAAGGGGATGATAAACGTCAAAATATTGCTAAATTCGATGATTTTTCGTACGAAACAAAATGCAAGAAAACTTGCTTAAAATGCAATATTATGCGAAATTCTGAGAATTGAAGGCCAAATCACATATCGTGATACTACATGAAATAGTATCGAAATATTGGTTAAAATGAATATATTTACGTAATATCAAACTACATGATTAACGTGAAAAAGTCACTATTTTACCATATTTGAGGATTTTACCTTCAAATCATAGAGCGAGGTTTCGTATGATTTAGATCCAAGAAAAGACATATGACAATGTTGTTTCCAATACAAATGATAAAAAACAATGTGTTTTCATTAGAATTAACTAAAATGTTCTTGATTTTCCGTTTATATTACCGAGGGAAGATGTACACGTAAAACCGCTCTAATCCGGCTGAAACGTCGATATATGCAATAAAAACCGAACTTCTCCCGTTTTCAATATCTTACTCAGTATTTTAACGAGAAACAAATTAATGATTGAAAATGAAGTATTTAAGGTTATTATCTAATCAATTATGTGTTTGCATCATTTTTATCGTATATATATGAATTAATACACATAGACTGAAAATTCACAAAAACGTGGAAAAACGGCAAAATATTGACTAATTCGATGATATTTTGTTTAAATCACATAAAGGAAAAGGGGATGATAAACGTCAAAATATTGATAAATTCGATGATTTTTCGTACGAAACAAAATGCAAGAAAACTTGCATAAAATGCAATGTTATGCGAAATTCTGAGATTTGAAGGCCAAATCACATATCGTGATACTACATGAAATAGAATCGAAATATTGGTAAAAATGAATATATTTACGTAGTATCAAACTACATGAAAAACGTGAAAAAGTCACTATTTAACAATATTTGAGGATTTTAACTTCAAATCATAGAGCGAGGTTTCGTATTATTTAGATCCAAGAAAAGACATATGACAATGTTGTTTCCAATACAAATGATAAAAATGAATGTGTTTTCATTAGAATTAACTAAAATGTTCCTGATTTTCCGTTTATATTACCGAGGGAAGATGTACACGTAAAACCGCTCTAATCCGGCTGAAACGTCGATATATGCAATAAAAACCGAACTTCTCAACTTTTCAATATCTTACTCAGTATTTTAACGAGAAACAAATAGTTGAGTGAAAATGAAGTATTTAAGGTTATTATCTAATCATTTTAATCATTAATCATAATTATTATGTGTTTGCATCATTTTTATCGTATATATAATGAATTAATACCAATAAACTGAAAATTCACATAAACGTGGAAAAACTGCAAAATATTGCCTAATTCGATGATATTTTGTTTAAATTACATAAAGGAAAAGGGGATGATAAACGTCAAAATATTGCTAAATTCGATGATTTTTCGTACGAAACAAAATGCAAGAAAACTTGCTTAAAATGCAATATTATGCGAAATTCTGAGAATTGAAGGCCAAATCACATATCGTGATACTACATGAAATAGTATCGAAATATTGGTAAAAATGAATATATTTACGTAATATCAAACTACATGATTAACGTGAAAAAGTCACTATTTTACCATATTTGAGGATTTTACCTTCAAATCATAGAGCGAGGTTTCGTATGATTTAGATCCAAGAAAAGACATATGACAATGTTGTTTCCAATACAAATGATAAAAAACAATGTGTTTTCATTAGAATTAACTAAAATGTTCTTGATTTTCCGTTTATATTACCGAGGGAAGATGTACACGTAAAACCGCTCTAATCCGGCTGAAACGTCGATATATGCAATAAAAACCGAACTTCTCCCGTTTTCAATATCTTACTCAGTATTTTAACGGGAAACAAATTGATGATTGAAAATGAAGTATTTAAGGTTATTATCTAATCAATTATGTGTTTGCATCATTTTTATCGTATATATATGAATTAATACCCATAGACTGAAAATTCACAAAAACGTGGAAAAACGGCAAAATATTGAATAACTCGATGATATTTTGTTTAAATCACATAAAGGAAAAGGGGATGATAAACGTCAAAATATTGATAAATTCGATGATTTTTCGTACGAAACAAAATGCAAGAAAACTTGCATAAAATGCAATATTATGCGAAATTCTGAGATTTGAAGGCCAAATCACATATCGTGATACTACATGAAATAGAATCGAAATATTGGTAAAAATGAATATATTTTCGTAGTATCAAACTACATGAAAAACGTGAAAAAAGTCACAATTTAACCATATTTGAGGATTTTAACTTCAAATCATAGAGCGAGGTTTCGTATTATTTAGATCCAAGAAAAGACATATAACAATGTTGTTTCCAATACAAATGATAAAAATGAATGTGTTTTCATTAGAATTAACTAAAATGTTCCTGATTTTCCGTTTATATTACCGAGGGAAGATGTACACGTAAAACCGCTCTAATCCGGCTGAAACGTCGATATATGCAATAAAAACCGAACTTCTCAACTTTTCAATATCTTACTCAGTATTTTAACGAGAAACAAATAGTTGATTGAAAATGAAGTATTTAAGGTTATTATCTAATCATTTTAATCATTAATCATAATTATTATGTGTTTGCATCATTTTTATCGTATATATAATGAATTAATACCAATAAACTGAAAATTCACATAAACGTGGAAAAACTGCAAAATATTGCCTAATTCGATGATATTTTGTTTAAATTACATAAAGGAAAAGGGGATGATAAACGTCAAAATATTGCTAAATTCGATGATTTTTCGTACGAAACAAAATGCAAGAAAACTTGCTTAAAATGCAATATTATGCGAAATTCTGAGAATTGAAGGCCAAATCACATATCGTGATACTACATGAAATAGTATCGAAATATTGGTAAAAATGAATATATTTACGTAATATCAAACTACATGATTAACGTGAAAAAGTCACTATTTTACCATATTTGAGGATTTTACCTTCAAATCATAGAGCGAGGTTTCGTATGATTTAGATCCAAGAAAAGACATATGACAATGTTGTTTCCAATACAAATGATAAAAAACAATGTGCTTTCATTAGAATTAACTAAAATGTTCTTGATTTTCCGTTTATATTACCGAGGGAAGATGTACACGTAAAACCGCTCTAATCCGGCTGAAACGTCGATATATGCAATAAAAACCGAACTTCTCCCGTTTTCAATATCTTACTCAGTATTTTAACGAGAAACAAATTAATGATTGAAAATGAAGTATTTAAGGTTATTATCTAATCAATTATGTGTTTGCATCATTTTTATCGTATATATATGAATTAATACACATAGACTGAAAATTCACAAAAACGTGGAAAAACGGCAAAATATTGACTAATTCGATGATATTTTGTTTAAATCACATAAAGGAAAAGGGGATGATAAACGTCAAAATATTGATAAATTCGATGATTTTTCGTACGAAACAAAATGCAAGAAAACTTGCATAAAATGCAATGTTATGCGAAATTCTGAGATTTGAAGGCCAAATCACATATCGTGATACTACATGAAATAGAATCGAAATATTGGTAAAAATGAATATATTTACGTAGTATCAAACTACATGAAAAACGTGAAAAAGTCACTATTTAACAATATTTGAGGATTTTAACTTCAAATCATAGAGCGAGGTTTCGTATTATTTAGATCCAAGAAAAGACATATGACAATGTTGTTTCCAATACAAATGATAAAAATGAATGTGTTTTCATTAGAATTAACTAAAATGTTCCTGATTTTCCGTTTATATTACCGAGGGAAGATGTACACGTAAAACCGCTCTAATCCGGCTGAAACGTCGATATATGCAATAAAAACCGAACTTCTCAACTTTTCAATATCTTACTCAGTATTTTAACGAGAAACAAATAGTTGATTGAAAATGAAGTATTTAAGGTTATTATCTAATCATTTTAATCATTAATCATAATTATTATGTGTTTGCATCATTTTTATCGTATATATAATGAATTAATACCAACAAACTGAAAATTCATATAAACGTGGAAAAACTGCAAAATATTGCCTAATTCGATGATATTTTGTTTAAATTACATAAAGGAAAAGGGGATGATAAACGTCAAAATATTGCTAAATTCGATGATTTTTCGTACGAAACAAAATGCAAGAAAACTTGCCTAAAATGCAATATTATGCGAAATTCTGAGATTTGAAGGCCAAATCACATATCGTGATACTACATGAAATAATATCGAAATATTGGTAAAAATGAATATATTTACGTACTATCAAACTACATGATTAACGTGAAAAAGTCACTATTTTACCATATGTAAGGATTTTGCCTTCAAATCATAGAGCGAGATTTCGTATTATTTAGATCCAAGAAAAGACATATGTCAATGTTGTTTCCAATACAAATGATAAAAAACAATGTGTTTTTATTAGAATTAACTAAAATGTTCTTGATTTTCCGTTTATATTACCGAGGGAAGATGTACACGTAAAACCGCTCTAATCCGGCTGAAACGTCGATATATGCAATACAAACCGAACTTCTCCCCTTTTCAATATCTTACTCAGTATTTTAACGAGAAACAAATAGATGATTGAAAATGAAGTATTTAAGATTATTATCTAATCAATTATGTGTTTGCATCATTTTTATTTGTATAAAAACCGAACTAATCCGGATGAAACGTCGATATATGCAATAAAAACCGAACTTCTCCCCTTTTCATTATCTTACTCAGTATTTTATCGAGAAACAAATAGATGATTGAAAATGAAGTATTTAAGTTATTATCTAATCAATTATGTGTTTGCATCATTTTTATCGTATATATATGAATAATTACCCATAGACTGAAAATTCACAAAAACGTGGAAAACGGCAAAATATTGCCTTATTCGATGATATTTTGTTTAAGTCACATAAAGGAAAAGGGGATGATAAACGTCAAAATATTGCTAAATTCCATGATTTTTCGTACGAAATAAAAGGCAAGAAAACTTGCTTAAAATGCAATATTATGCGAAATTCTGAGATTTGAAGGCCAAATCACATATCGTGATACTACATGAAATAGAATCGAAATATTGGTAAAAAATGAATATATTTACGTAGTATCAAACTATATGAAAAACGTGAAAAAATCACTATTTAACCATATTTGAGGGTTTTAACTTCAAATCATAGAGAGAGGTTTCGTATTATTTAGATCCAAGAAAAGACATATGAGAATGTTGTTTCCAATACAAATGATAAAAATCAATGTGTTTTCATTAGAATTAACTAAAATGTTCTTGATTTTCCGTTTCTATTACCGAGGGAAGATGTACACGTAAAACCGCTCTAATCCGGCTGAAACGTCGATATATGCAATTAAAACCGAACTTCTCCCCTTTTCAATATCTTACTCAGTATTTTAACTAGAAAAAATAGATGATTGAAAATGAAGTATTTAAGTTATTATCAAATCAATTATGTGTTTCCATCATTTTTATCGTATATATATGAATTAATACCCATAGACTGTAAATTCACAAAAACGTAGAAAACGGCAAAATATTGCCTAATTCGGTGATATTTTGTTTAAGTCACATAAAGGAAAAGGGGATGGTAAACGTCAAAATATTGCTAAATTCGATGATTTTTCGTACGAAACAAAATGCAAGAAAACTTGCTTAAAATGCAATATTATGCGAAATTCTGAGATTTGAAGGCCAAATCACATATCGTGATACTACATGAAATAGAATCGAAATATTGGTAAAAATGAATATATTTACGTAGTATCAAACTACATGAAAAACGTGAAAAAAGTCACTATTTAACCATATTTGAGGATTTTAACTCTAAATCATAGAGCGAGGTTTCGTATTATTTAGATCCAAGAAAAGACATATGACAATGTTATTTCCAATACAAATGATAAAAAACAATGTGTTTTCATTAGAATTAACTAAAATGTTCTTGATTTTCCGTTTATATTACCGAGGGAAGATGTACACGTAAAACCGCTCTAATCCGGCTGAAACGTCGATATATATGCAATAAAAACCGAACTTCTCCCCTTTTCAATATCTTACTCAGTATTTTAACGAGACACAAATAGTTGATTGAAAATGAAGTATTTAAGGTTATTATCTAATAATTTTAATCATTAATCATAATTATTATGGGTTTGCATCATTTTTATCGTATATATAATGAATTAATACCAATAAACTGAAAATTCACATAAACGTGGAAAAACGGCAAAATATTGCCTAATTCGATGATATTTTGTTTAAATCACATAAAGGAAAAGGGGATGTTAAACGTCAAAATATTGCTAAATTCGATGATTTTTCGTACGAAACAAAATGCAAGAAAACTTGCTTAAAATGCAATATTATGCGAAATTCTGAGAATTGAAGGCCAAATCACATATCGTGATACTACATGAAATAGTATCGAAATATTGGTAAAAATGAATATATTTACGTACTATCAAACTACATGATTAACGTGAAAAAGTCACTATTTTACCATATTTAAGGATTTTGCCTTCAAATCATAGAGCGAGGTTTCGTATTATTTAGATCCAAGAAAAGACATATGCCAATGTTGTTTCCAATACAAATGATAAAAAACAATGTGTTTTTATTAGAATTAACTAAAATGTTCTTGATTTTCCGTTTATATTACCGAGTGAAGATGTACAAGTAAAACCGCTCTAATCCGGCTGAAACGTCGATATATGCAATAAAAACCGAACTTCTCCCCTTTTCAATATCTTACTCAGTATTTTAACGAGAAACAAATAGATGATTGAAAATGAAGTATTTAAGGTTATTATCTAATCAATTATGTGTTTGCATCATTTTTATTTGTATAAAAACCGAACTAATCCGGATGAAACGTCGATATATGCAATAAAAACCGAACTTCTCCCCTTTTCATTATCTTACTCAGTATTTTATCGAGAAACAAATAGATGATTGAAAATGAAGTATTTAAGGTTATTATCTAATCAATTATGTGTTTGCATCATTTTTATCGTATATAATACGATTAATTAATACCCATAGACTGAAAATTCACAAAAACGTGGAAAACGGCAAAATATTGCCTAATTCGATGATATTTTGTTTAAGTCACATAAAGGAAAAGGGGATGATTACGTCAAAATATTGCTAAATTCGATAATTTTTCGTACGAAACAAAAGGCAAGAAAACTTGCTTAAAATGCAATATTATGCGAAATTCTGAGATTTGAAGGCCAAATCACATATCGTGATACTACATGAAATAGAATCGAAATATTGGTAAAAAATGAATATATTTACGTAGTATCAAACTATATGAAAAACGTGAAAAAATCACTATTTAACCATATTTGAGGGTTTTAACTTCAAATCATAGAGAGAGGTTTCGTATTATTTAGATCCAAGAAAAGACATATGAGAATGTTGTTTCCAATACAAATGATAAAAATCAATGTGTTTTCATTAGAATTAACTAAAATGTTCTTGATTTTCCGTTTCTATTACCGAGGGAAGATGTACACGTAAAACCGCTCTAATCCGGCTGAAACGTCGATATATGCAATTAAAACCGAACTTCTCCCCTTTTCAATATCTTACTCAGTATTTTAACTAGAAAAAATAGATGATTGAAAATGAAGTATTTAAGTTATTATCAAATCAATTATGTGTTTCCATCATTTTTATCGTATATATATGAATTAATACCCATAGACTGTAAATTCACAAAAACGTAGAAAACGGCAAAATATTGCGTAATTCGATGATATTTTGTTTAAGTCACATAAAGGAAAAGGGGATGGTAAACGTCAAAATATTGCTAAATTCGATGATTTTTCGTACGAAACAAAATGCAAGAAAACTTGCTTAAAATGCAATATTATGCGAAATTCTGAGATTTGAAGGCCAAATCACATATCGTGATACTACATGAAATAGAATCGAAATATTGGTAAAAATGAATATATTTACGTAGTATCAAACTACATGAAAAACGTGAAAAAAGTCACTATTTAACCATATTTGAGGATTTTAACTCTAAATCATAGAGCGAGGTTTCGTATTATTTAGATCCAAGGAAAGACATATGACAATGTTATTTCCAATACAAATGATAAAAAACAATGTGTTTTCATTAGAATTAACTAAAATGTTCTTGATTTTCCGTTTATATTACCGAGGGAAGATGTACACGTAAAACCGCTCTAATCCGGCTGAAACGTCGATATATGCAATAAAAACCGAACTTCTCCCCTTTTCAATATCTTACTCAGTATTTTAACGAGACACAAATAGTTGATTGAAAATGAAGTATTTAAGGTTATTATCTAATAATTTTAATCATTAATCATAATTATTATGGGTTTGCATCATTTTTATCGTATATATAATGAATTAATACCAATAAACTGAAAATTCACATAAACGTGGAAAAACGGCAAAATATTGCCTAATTCGATGATATTTTGTTTAAATCACATAAAGGAAAAGGGGATGTTAAACGTCAAAATATTGCTAAATTCGATGATTTTTCGTACGAAACAAAATGCAAGAAAACTTGCTTAAAATGCAATATTATGCGAAATTCTGAGAATTGAAGGCCAAATCACATATCGTGATACTACATGAAATAGTATCGAAATATTGGTAAAAATGAATATATTTACGTACTATCAAACTACATGATTAACGTGAAAAAGTCACTATTTTACCATATTTAAGGATTTTGCCTTCAAATCATAGAGCGAGGTTTCGTATTATTTAGATCCAAGAAAAGACATATGCCAATGTTGTTTCCAATACAAATGATAAAAAACAATGTGTTTTTATTAGAATTAACTAAAATGTTCTTGATTTTCCGTTTATATTACCGAGTGAAGATGTACAAGTAAAACCGCTCTAATCCGGCTGAAACGTCGATATATGCAATAAAAACCGAACTTCTCCCCTTTTCAATATCTTACTCAGTATTTTAACGAGAAACAAATAGATGATTGAAAATGAAGTATTTAAGGTTATTATCTAATCAATTATGTGTTTGCATCATTTTTATTTGTATAAAAACCGAACTAATCCGGATGAAACGTCGATATATGCAATAAAAACCGAACTTCTCCCCTTTTCATTATCTTACTCAGTATTTTATCGAGAAACAAATAGATGATTGAAAATGAAGTATTTAAGGTTATTATCTAATCAATTATGTGTTTGCATCATTTTTATCGTATATATATGAATTAATACCCATAGACTGAAAATTCACAAAAACGTGGAAAACGGCAAAATATTGCCTAATTCGATGATATTTTGTTTAAGTCACATAAAGGAAAAGGGGATGATTACGTCAAAATATTGCTAAATTCGATAATTTTTCGTACGAAACAAAAGGCAAGAAAACTTGCTTAAAATGCAATATTATGCGAAATTCTGAGATTTGAAGGCCAAATCACATATCGTGATACTACATGAAATAGAATCGAAATATTGGTAAAAAATGAATATATTTACGTAGTATCAAACTATATGAAAAACGTGAAAAAATCACTATTTAACCATATTTGAGGGTTTTAACTTCAAATCATAGAGAGAGGTTTCGTATTATTTAGATCCAAGAAAAGACATATGAGAATGTTGTTTCCAATACAAATGATAAAAATCAATGTGTTTTCATTAGAATTAACTAAAATGTTCTTGATTTTCCGTTTCTATTACCGAGGGAAGATGTACACGTAAAACCGCTCTAATCCGGCTGAAACGTCGATATATGCAATTAAAACCGAACTTCTCCCCTTTTCAATATCTTACTCAGTATTTTAACTAGAAAAAATAGATGATTGAAAATGAAGTATTTAAGTTATTATCAAATCAATTATGTGTTTCCATCATTTTTATCGTATATATATGAATTAATACCCATAGACTGTAAATTCACAAAAACGTAGAAAACGGCAAAATATTGCGTAATTCGATGATATTTTGTTTAAGTCACATAAAGGAAAAGGGGATGGTAAACGTCAAAATATTGCTAAATTCGATGATTTTTCGTACGAAACAAAATGCAAGAAAACTTGCTTAAAATGCAATATTATGCGAAATTCTGAGATTTGAAGGCCAAATCACATATCGTGATACTACATGAAATAGAATCGAAATATTGGTAAAAATGAATATATTTACGTAGTATCAAACTACATGAAAAACGTGAAAAAAGTCACTATTTAACCATATTTGAGGATTTTAACTCTAAATCATAGAGCGAGGTTTCGTATTATTTAGATCCAAGGAAAGACATATGACAATGTTATTTCCAATACAAATGATAAAAAACAATGTGTTTTCATTAGAATTAACTAAAATGTTCTTGATTTTCCGTTTATATTACCGAGGGAAGATGTACACGTAAAACCGCTCTAATCCGGCTGAAACGTCGATATATGCAATAAAAACCGAACTTCTCCCCTTTTCAATATCTTACTCAGTATTTTAACGAGACACAAATAGTTGATTGAAAATGAAGTATTTAAGGTTATTATCTAATAATTTTAATCATTAATCATAATTATTATGGGTTTGCATCATTTTTATCGTATATATAATGAATTAATACCAATAAACTGAAAATTCACATAAACGTGGAAAAACGGCAAAATATTGCCTAATTCGATGATATTTTGTTTAAATCACATAAAGGAAAAGGGGATGTTAAACGTCAAAATATTGCTAAATTCGATGATTTTTCGTACGAAACAAAATGCAAGAAAACTTGCTTAAAATGCAATATTATGCGAAATTCTGAGAATTGAAGGCCAAATCACATATCGTGATACTACATGAAATAGTATCGAAATATTGGTAAAAATGAATATATTTACGTACTATCAA
Organism: Procambarus clarkii; assembly: GCF_040958095.1. Classification (NCBI taxonomy): domain Eukaryota; kingdom Metazoa; phylum Arthropoda; class Malacostraca; order Decapoda; family Cambaridae; genus Procambarus; species Procambarus clarkii. Next base: position 165,046 of record NW_027189331.1, read on the forward strand.
ACTACATGATTAACGTGAAAAAGTCACTATTTTACCATATTTAAGGATTTTGCCTTCAAATCATAGAGCGAGGTTTCGTATTATTTAGATCCAAGAAAAGACATATGCCAATGTTGTTTCCAATACAAATGATAAAAAACAATGTGTTTTTATTAGAATTAACTAAAATGTTCTTGATTTTCCGTTTATATTACCGAGTGAAGATGTACAAGTAAAACCGCTCTAATCCGGCTGAAACGTCGATATATGCAATAAAAACCGAACTTCTCCCCTTTTCAATATCTTACTCAGTATTTTAACGAGAAACAAATAGATGATTGAAAATGAAGTATTTAAGGTTATTATCTAATCAATTATGTGTTTGCATCATTTTTATTTGTATAAAAACCGAACTAATCCGGATGAAACGTCGATATATGCAATAAAAACCGAACTTCTCCCCTTTTCATTATCTTACTCAGTATTTTATCGAGAAACAAATAGATGATTGAAAATGAAGTATTTAAGGTTATTATCTAATCAATTATGTGTTTGCATCATTTTTATCGTATATATATGAATTAATACCCATAGACTGAAAATTCACAAAAACGTGGAAAACGGCAAAATATTGCCTAATTCGATGATATTTTGTTTAAGTCACATAAAGGAAAAGGGGATGATTACGTCAAAATATTGCTAAATTCGATAATTTTTCGTACGAAACAAAAGGCAAGAAAACTTGCTTAAAATGCAATATTATGCGAAATTCTGAGATTTGAAGGCCAAATCACATATCGTGATACTACATGAAATAGAATCGAAATATTGGTAAAAAATGAATATATTTACGTAGTATCAAACTATATGAAAAACGTGAAAAAATCACTATTTAACCATATTTGAGGGTTTTAACTTCAAATCATAGAGAGAGGTTTCGTATTATTTAGATCCAAGAAAAGACATATGAGAATGTTGTTTCCAATACAAATGATAAAAATCAATGTGTTTTCATTAGAATTAACTAAAATGTTCTTGATTTTCCGTTTCTATTACCGAGGGAAGATGTACACGTAAAACCGCTCTAATCCGGCTGAAACGTCGATATATGCAATTAAAACCGAACTTCTCCCCTTTTCAATATCTTACTCAGTATTTTAACTAGAAAAAATAGATGATTGAAAATGAAGTATTTAAGTTATTATCAAATCAATTATGTGTTTCCATCATTTTTATCGTATATATATGAATTAATACCCATAGACTGTAAATTCACAAAAACGTAGAAAACGGCAAAATATTGCCTAATTCGATGATATTTTGTTTAAGTCACATAAAGGAAAAGGGGATGGTAAACGTCAAAATATTGCTAAATTCGATGATTTTTCGTACGAAACAAAATGCAAGAAAACTTGCTTAAAATGCAATATTATGCGAAATTCTGAGATTTGAAGGCCAAATCACATATCGTGATACTACATGAAATAGAATCGAAATATTGGTAAAAATGAATATATTTACGTAGTATCAAACTACATGAAAAACGTGAAAAAAGTCACTATTTAACCATATTTGAGGATTTTAACTCTAAATCATAGAGCGAGGTTTCGTATTATTTAGATCCAAGAAAAGACATATGACAATGTTATTTCCAATACAAATGATAAAAAACAATGTGTTTTCATTAGAATTAACTAAAATGTTCTTGATTTTCCGTTTATATTACCGAGGGAAGATGTACACGTAAAACCGCTCTAATCCGGCTGAAACGTCGATATATGCAATAAAAACCGAACTTCTCCCCTTTTCAATATCTTACTCAGTATTTTAACGAGACACAAATAGTTGATTGAAAATGAAGTATTTAAGGTTATTATCTAATAATTTTAATCATTAATCATAATTATTATGGGTTTGCATCATTTTTATCGTATATATAATGAATTAATACCAATAAACTGAAAATTCACATAAACGTGGAAAAACGGCAAAATATTGCCTAATTCGATGATATTTTGTTTAAATCACATAAAGGAAAAGGGGATGTTAAACGTCAAAATATTGCTAAATTCGATGATTTTTCGTACGAAACAAAATGCAAGAAAACTTGCTTAAAATGCAATATTATGCGAAATTCTGAGAATTGAAGGCCAAATCACATATCGTGATACTACATGAAATAGTATCGAAATATTGGTAAAAATGAATATATTTACGTACTATCAAACTACATGATTAACGTGAAAAAGTCACTATTTTACCATATTTAAGGATTTTGCCTTCAAATCATAGAGCGAGGTTTCGTATTATTTAGATCCAAGAAAAGACATATGCCAATGTTGTTTCCAATACAAATGATAAAAAACAATGTGTTTTTATTAGAATTAACTAAAATGTTCTTGATTTTCCGTTTATATTACCGAGTGAAGATGTACAAGTAAAACCGCTCTAATCCGGCTGAAACGTCGATATATGCAATAAAAACCGAACTTCTCCCCTTTTCAATATCTTACTCAGTATTTTAACGAGAAACAAATAGATGATTGAAAATGAAGTATTTAAGGTTATTATCTAATCAATTATGTGTTTGCATCATTTTTATTTGTATAAAAACCGAACTAATCCGGATGAAACGTCGATATATGCAATAAAAACCGAACTTCTCCCCTTTTCATTATCTTACTCAGTATTTTATCGAGAAACAAATAGATGATTGAAAATGAAGTATTTAAGGTTATTATCTAATCAATTATGTGTTTGCATCATTTTTATCGTATATATATGAATTAATACCCATAGACTGAAAATTCACAAAAACGTGGAAAACGGCAAAATATTGCCTAATTCGATGATATTTTGTTTAAGTCACATAAAGGAAAAGGGGATGATTACGTCAAAATATTGCTAAATTCGATAATTTTTCGTACGAAACAAAAGGCAAGAAAACTTGCTTAAAATGCAATATTATGCGAAATTCTGAGATTTGAAGGCCAAATCACATATCGTGATACGACATAAAATAGTATCGAAATATTGGTAAAAATGAATATATTTACGTAATATCAAACTACATGAAAAAAGTGAAAAAAGTCAATATTTAACCATATTTGAGGATTTTAACTTGAAATCATAGAGCGAGGTTTCGTATTATTTAGATCCAAGAAAAGACATATGACAATGTTGTTTCCAATACAAATTATAAAAATCAATGTGTTTTCATTAGAATTAACTAAAATGTTCTTGATTTTCCGTTTCTATTACCGAGGGAAGATGTACACGTAAAACCGCTCTAATCCGGCTGAAACGTCGATATATGCAATTAAAACCGAACTTCTCCCCTTTTCAATATCTTACTCAGTATTTTAACTAGAAAAAATAGATGATTGAAAATGAAGTATTTAAGTTATTATCAAATCAATTATGTGTTTCCATCATTTTTATCGTATATATATGAATTAATACCCATAGACTGTAAATTCACAAAAACGTAGAAAACGGCAAAATATTGCGTAATTCGATGATATTTTGTTTAAGTCACATAAAGGAAAAGGGGATGGTAAACGTCAAAATATTGCTAAATTCGATGATTTTTCGTACGAAACAAAATGCAAGAAAACTTGCTTAAAATGCAATATTATGCGAAATTCTGAGATTTGAAGGCCAAATCACATATCGTGATACTACATGAAATAGAATCGAAATATTGGTAAAAATGAATATATTTACGTAGTATCAAACTACATGAAAAACGTGAAAAAAGTCACTATTTAACCATATTTGAGGATTTTAACTCTAAATCATAGAGCGAGGTTTCGTATTATTTAGATCCAAGGAAAGACATATGACAATGTTATTTCCAATACAAATGATAAAAAACAATGTGTTTTCATTAGAATTAACTAAAATGTTCTTGATTTTCCGTTTATATTACCGAGGGAAGATGTACACGTAAAACCGCTCTAATCCGGCTGAAACGTCGATATATGCAATAAAAACCGAACTTCTCCCCTTTTCAATATCTTACTCAGTATTTTAACGAGACACAAATAGTTGATTGAAAATGAAGTATTTAAGGTTATTATCTAATAATTTTAATCATTAATCATAATTATTATGGGTTTGCATCATTTTTATCGTATATATAATGAATTAATACCAATAAACTGAAAATTCACATAAACGTGGAAAAACGGCAAAATATTGCCTAATTCGATGATATTTTGTTTAAATCACATAAAGGAAAAGGGGATGTTAAACGTCAAAATATTGCTAAATTCGATGATTTTTCGTACGAAACAAAATGCAAGAAAACTTGCTTAAAATGCAATATTATGCGAAATTCTGAGAATTGAAGGCCAAATCACATATCGTGATACTACATGAAATAGTATCGAAATATTGGTAAAAATGAATATATTTACGTACTATCAAACTACATGATTAACGTGAAAAAGTCACTATTTTACCATATTTAAGGATTTTGCCTTCAAATCATAGAGCGAGGTTTCGTATTATTTAGATCCAAGAAAAGACATATGCCAATGTTGTTTCCAATACAAATGATAAAAAACAATGTGTTTTTATTAGAATTAACTAAAATGTTCTTGATTTTCCGTTTATATTACCGAGTGAAGATGTACAAGTAAAACCGCTCTAATCCGGCTGAAACGTCGATATATGCAATAAAAACCGAACTTCTCCCCTTTTCAATATCTTACTCAGTATTTTAACGAGAAACAAATAGATGATTGAAAATGAAGTATTTAAGGTTATTATCTAATCAATTATGTGTTTGCATCATTTTTATTTGTATAAAAACCGAACTAATCCGGATGAAACGTCGATATATGCAATAAAAACCGAACTTCTCCCCTTTTCATTATCTTACTCAGTATTTTATCGAGAAACAAATAGATGATTGAAAATGAAGTATTTAAGGTTATTATCTAATCAATTATGTGTTTGCATCATTTTTATCGTATATATATGAATTAATACCCATAGACTGAAAATTCACAAAAACGTGGAAAACGGCAAAATATTGCCTAATTCGATGATATTTTGTTTAAGTCACATAAAGGAAAAGGGGATGATTACGTCAAAATATTGCTAAATTCGATAATTTTTCGTACGAAACAAAAGGCAAGAAAACTTGCTTAAAATGCAATATTATGCGAAATTCTGAGATTTGAAGGCCAAATCACATATCGTGATACTACATGAAATAGAATCGAAATATTGGTAAAAAATGAATATATTTACGTAGTATCAAACTATATGAAAAACGTGAAAAAATCACTATTTAACCATATTTGAGGGTTTTAACTTCAAATCATAGAGAGAGGTTTCGTATTATTTAGATCCAAGAAAAGACATATGAGAATGTTGTTTCCAATACAAATGATAAAAATCAATGTGTTTTCATTAGAATTAACTAAAATGTTCTTGATTTTCCGTTTCTATTACCGAGGGAAGATGTACACGTAAAACCGCTCTAATCCGGCTGAAACGTCGATATATGCAATTAAAACCGAACTTCTCCCCTTTTCAATATCTTACTCAGTATTTTAACTAGAAAAAATAGATGATTGAAAATGAAGTATTTAAGTTATTATCAAATCAATTATGTGTTTCCATCATTTTTATCGTATATATATGAATTAATACCCATAGACTGTAAATTCACAAAAACGTAGAAAACGGCAAAATATTGCCTAATTCGATGATATTTTGTTTAAGTCACATAAAGGAAAAGGGGATGGTAAACGTCAAAATATTGCTAAATTCGATGATTTTTCGTACGAAACAAAATGCAAGAAAACTTGCTTAAAATGCAATATTATGCGAAATTCTGAGATTTGAAGGCCAAATCACATATCGTGATACTACATGAAATAGAATCGAAATATTGGTAAAAATGAATATATTTACGTAGTATCAAACTACATGAAAAACGTGAAAAAAGTCACTATTTAACCATATTTGAGGATTTTAACTCTAAATCATAGAGCGAGGTTTCGTATTATTTAGATCCAAGAAAAGACATATGACAATGTTATTTCCAATACAAATGATAAAAAACAATGTGTTTTCATTAGAATTAACTAAAATGTTCTTGATTTTCCGTTTATATTACCGAGGGAAGATGTACACGTAAAACCGCTCTAATCCGGCTGAAACGTCGATATATGCAATAAAAACCGAACTTCTCCCCTTTTCAATATCTTACTCAGTATTTTAACGAGACACAAATAGTTGATTGAAAATGAAGTATTTAAGGTTATTATCTAATAATTTTAATCATTAATCATAATTATTATGGGTTTGCATCATTTTTATCGTATATATAATGAATTAATACCAATAAACTGAAAATTCACATAAACGTGGAAAAACGGCAAAATATTGCCTAATTCGATGATATTTTGTTTAAATCACATAAAGGAAAAGGGGATGTTAAACGTCAAAATATTGCTAAATTCGATGATTTTTCGTACGAAACAAAATGCAAGAAAACTTGCTTAAAATGCAATATTATGCGAAATTCTGAGAATTGAAGGCCAAATCACATATCGTGATACTACATGAAATAGTATCGAAATATTGGTAAAAATGAATATATTTACGTACTATCAAACTACATGATTAACGTGAAAAAGTCACTATTTTACCATATTTAAGGATTTTGCCTTCAAATCATAGAGCGAGGTTTCGTATTATTTAGATCCAAGAAAAGACATATGCCAATGTTGTTTCCAATACAAATGATAAAAAACAATGTGTTTTTATTAGAATTAACTAAAATGTTCTTGATTTTCCGTTTATATTACCGAGTGAAGATGTACAAGTAAAACCGCTCTAATCCGGCTGAAACGTCGATATATGCAATAAAAACCGAACTTCTCCCCTTTTCAATATCTTACTCAGTATTTTAACGAGAAACAAATAGATGATTGAAAATGAAGTATTTAAGGTTATTATCTAATCAATTATGTGTTTGCATCATTTTTATTTGTATAAAAACCGAACTAATCCGGATGAAACGTCGATATATGCAATAAAAACCGAACTTCTCCCCTTTTCATTATCTTACTCAGTATTTTATCGAGAAACAAATAGATGATTGAAAATGAAGTATTTAAGGTTATTATCTAATCAATTATGTGTTTGCATCATTTTTATCGTATATATATGAATTAATACCCATAGACTGAAAATTCACAAAAACGTGGAAAACGGCAAAATATTGCCTAATTCGATGATATTTTGTTTAAGTCACATAAAGGAAAAGGGGATGATTACGTCAAAATATTGCTAAATTCGATAATTTTTCGTACGAAACAAAAGGCAAGAAAACTTGCTTAAAATGCAATATTATGCGAAATTCTGAGATTTGAAGGCCAAATCACATATCGTGATACGACATGAAATAGTATCGAAATATTGGTAAAAATGAATATATTTACGTAATATCAAACTACATGAAAAAAGTGAAAAAAGTCAATATTTAACCATATTTGAGGATTTTAACTTGAAATCATAGAGCGAGGTTTCGTATTATTTAGATCCAAGAAAAGACATATGACAATGTTGTTTCCAATACAAATTATAAAAATCAATGTGTTTTCATTAGAATTAACTAAAATGTTCCTAATTTTCCGTTTATATTACCGAGGGAAGATGTACACGTAAAACCGCTCTAATCCGGCTGAAACGTCGATATATGCAATAAAAACCGAACTTCTCCCCTTTTCATTATCTTACTCAGTATTTTAACGAGAAACAAATAGATGATTGAAAATGAAGTATTTAAGGTTATTATCTAATCAATTATGTGTTTGCATCATTTTTATCGTATATATATATGAATTAATACCCATAGACTGAAAATTCCCAAAACCTGGAAAACGGCAAAATATTGCCTTATTCGATGATATTTTGTTTAAGTCACATAAAGGAAAAGGGGATGATAAACGTCAAAATATTGCTAAATTCGATGATTTTTCGTACGAAACAAAAGGCAAGAAAACTTGCTTAAAATGCAATATTATGCGAAATTCTGAGATTTGAAGGCCAAATCACATATCGTGATACTACATGAAATAGAATCGAAATATTGGTAAAAAATGAATATATTTACGTAGTGTCAAACTATATGAAAAACGTGAAAAAATCACTATTTAACCATATTTGAGGGTTTTAACTTCAAATCATAGAGAGAGGTTTCGTATTATTTAGATCCAAGAAAAGACATATGAGAATGTTGTTTCCAATACAAATGATAAAAATCAATGTGTTTTCATTAGAATTAACTAAAATGTTCTTGATTTTCCGTTTTTATTACCGAGGGAAGATGTACACGTAAAACCGCTCTAATCCGGCTGAAACGTCGATATATGCAATAAAAACCGAACTTCTCCCCTTTTCAATATCTTACTCAGTATTTTAACGAGAAACAAATAGATGATTGAAAATGAAGTATTTAAGTTATTATCAAATCAATTATGTGTTTGCATCATTTTTATCGTATATATATGAATTAATACCCATAGACTGTAAATTCACAAAAACGTAGAAAACGGCAAAATATTGCCTAATTCGATGATATTTTGTTTAAGTCACATAAAGGAAAATGGGATGATAAACGTCAAAATATTGCTAAATTCGATGATTTTTCGTACGAAACAAAAGGCAAGAAAACTTGCTTAAAATGCAATATTATTCGAAATTCTGAGATTTGAAGGCCAAATCACATATCGTGATACTACATGAAATAGAATCGAAATATTGGTAAAAAATGAATATATTTACGTAGTGTCAAACTATATGAAAAACGTGAAAAAATCACTATTTAACCATATTTGAGGGTTTTAACTTCAAATCATAGAGAGAGGTTTCGTATTATTTAGATCCAAGAAAAGACATATGAGAATGTTGTTTCCAATACAAATGATAAAAATCAATGTGTTTTCATTAGAATTAACTAAAATGTTCTTGATTTTCCGTTTTTATTACCGAGGGAAGATGTACACGTAAAACCGCTCTAATCCGGCTGAAACGTCGATATATGCAATAAAAACCGAACTTCTCCCCTTTTCAATATCTTACTCAGTATTTTAACGAGAAACAAATAGATGATTGAAAATGAAGTATTTAAGTTATTATCAAATCAATTATGTGTTTGCATCATTTTTATCGTATATATATGAATTAATACCCATAGACTGTAAATTCACAAAAACGTAGAAAACGGCAAAATATTGCCTAATTCGATGATATTTTGTTTAAGTCACATAAAGGAAAATGGGATGATAAACGTCAAAATATTGCTAAATTCGATGATTTTTCGTACGAAACAAAATGCAAGAAAACTTGCTTAAAATGCAATATTATGCGAAATTCTGAGATTTGAAGGCCAAATCACATATCGTGATACTACATGATATAGATTCGAAATATTGGTAAAAAATGAATATATTTACGTAGTATCAAACTATATGAAAAACGTGATAAAATCACTATTTAACCATATTTGAGGGTTTTAACTTCAAATCATAGAGAGAGGTTTCGTATTATTTAGATCCAAGAAAAGAAATATGACAATGTTGTTTCCAATACAAATGATAAAAATCAATGTGTTTTCATTAGAATTAACTAAAATATTCTTGATTTTCCGTTTATATTACCGAGGGAAGATGTACACGTAAAACCGCTCTAATCCGGCTGAAACGTCGATATATGCAATAAAAACCGAACTTCTCCCCTTTTCAATATCTTACTCAGTATTTTAACGAGAAACAAATAGATGATTGAAAATGAAGTATTTATGTTATTATCAAATCAATTATGTGTTTCCATCATTTTTATCGTATATATATGAATTAATACCCATAGACTGTAAATTCACAAAAACGTAGAAAACGGCAAAATATTGCCTAATTCGATGATATTTTGTTTAAGTCACATAAAGGAAAAGGGGATGGTAAACGTCAAAATATTGCTAAATTCGATGATTTTTCGTACGAAACAAAATGCAAGAAAACTTGCTTAAAATGCAATATTATGCGAAATTCTGAGATTTGAAGGCCAAATCACATATCGTGATACTACATGAAATAGAATCGAAATATTGGTAAAAATGAATATATTTACGTAATATCAAACTACATGAAAAACGTGAAAAAGTCAATATTTAACCATATTTGAGGATTTTAACTTCAAATCATAGAGCGAGGTTTCGTATTATTTAGATCCAAGAAAAGACATATGACAATGTTGTTTCCAATACAAATTATAAAAATCAATGTGTTTTCATTAGAATTAACTAAAATGTTCCTGATTTTCCGTTTATATTACCGAGGGAAGATGTACACGTAAAACCGCTCTAATCCGACTGAAACGTCGATATTTACAATAAAAACCGAACTTCTCCCCTTTTCAATATCTTACTCAGTATTTTAACGAGAAACAAATAGATGATTGAAAATGAAGTATTTAAGTTATTATCTAATCAATTATGTGTTTGCATCATTTTTATCGTATATATATGAATTAATACCCATAGACTGTAAATTCACAAAAACTTAGAAAACGGCAAAATATTGCCTAATTCGATGATATTTTGTTTAAGTCACATAAAGGAAAAGGGGATGATAAACGTCAAAATATTGCTAAATTCGATGATTTTTCGTACGAAACAAAAGACAAGAAAACTTGCTTAAAATGCAATATTATGCGAATTTCTGAGATTTGAAGGCCAAATCACATATCATGATACTACATGAAATAGAATCGAAATATTGGTAAAAAATGAATATATTTAAGTAGTATCAAACTACATGAAAAACGTGAAAAAAGTCACTATTTAACCATATTTGAGGATTTTAACATCAAATCATAGAGCGAGGTTTCGTATTATTTAGATCCAAGAAAAGACATATGACAATGTTGTTTCCAATACAAATGATAAAAATCAATGTGTTTTCATTAGAATTAACTAAAATGTTCTTGATTTTCCGTTTCTGTTACCGAGGGAAGATGTACACGTAAAACCGCTCTAATCCGGCTGAAACGTCGATATATGCAATAAAAACCGAACTTCTCCCCTTTTCAATATCTTACTCAGTATTTTAACGAGACACAAATAGATGATTGAAAATGAAGTATTTAAGTTATTATCAAATCAATTATGTGTTTGCATCATTTTTATCGTATATATATGAATTAATACCCATAGACTGTAAATTCACAAAAACGTAGAAAACGGCAAAATATTGCCTTATTCGATGATATTTTGTTTAAGTCACATAAAGGAAAAGGGGATGATAAACGTCAAAATATTGCTAAATTCCATGATTTTTCGTACGAAATAAAAGGCAAGAAAACTTGCTTAAAATGCAATATTATGCGAAATTCTGAGATTTGAAGGCCAAATCACATATCGTGATACTACATGAAATAGAATCGAAATATTGGTAAAAAAATGAATATATTTACGTAGTATCAAACTATATGAAAAACGTGAAAAAATCACTATTTAACCATATTTGAGGGTTTTAACTTCAAATCATAGAGAGAGGTTTCGTATTATTTAGATCCAAGAAAAGACATATGAGAATGTTGTTTCCAATACAAATGATAAAAATCAATGTGTTTTCATTAGAATTAACTAAAATGTTCTTGATTTTCCGTTTCTATTACCGAGGGAAGATGTACACGTAAAACCGCTCTAATCCGGCTGAAACGTCGATATATGCAATTAAAACCGAACTTCTACCCTTTTCAATATCTTACTCAGTATTTTAACGAGAAACAAATAGATGATTGAAAATGAAGTATTTAAGTTATTATCAAATCAATTATGTGTTTCCATCATTTTTATCGTATATATATGAATTAAAACCCATAGACTGTAAATTCACAAAAACGTAGAAAACGGCAAAATATTGCCTAATTCGATGATATTTTGTTTAAGTCACATAAAGGAAAAGGGGATGGTAAACGTCAAAATATTGCTAAATTCGATGATTTTTCGTACGAAACAAAATGCAAGAAAACTTGCTTAAAATGCAATATTATGCGAAATTCTGAGATTTGAAGGCCAAATCACATATCGTGATACTACATGAAATAGAATCAAAATATTGGTAAAAATGAATATATTTACGTAGTATCAAACTACATGAAAAACGTGAAAAAAGTCACTATTTAACCATATTTGAGGATTTTAACTCTAAATCATAGAGCGAGGTTTCGTATTATTTAGATCCAAGAAAAGACATATGACAATGTTATTTCCAATACAAATGATAAAAAACAATGTGTTTTCATTAGAACTAACTAAAATGTTCTTGATTTTCCGTTTATATTACCGAGGGAAGATGTACACGTAAAACCGCTCTAATCCGGCTGAAACGTCGATATATGCAATAAAAACCGAACTTCTCCCCTTTTCAATATCTTACTCAGTATTTTAACGAGACACAAATAGTTGATTGAAAATGAAGTATTTAAGGTTATTATCTAATAATTTTAATCATTAATCATAATTATTATGTGTTTGCATCATTTTTATCGTATATATAATGAATTAATACCAATAAACTGAAAATTCACATAAACGTGGAAAAACGGCAAAATATTGCCTAATTCGATGATATTTTGTTTAAATCACATAAAGGAAAAGGGGATGTTAAACGTCAAAATATTGCTAAATTCGATGATTTTTCGTACGAAACAAAATGCAAGAAAACTTGCTTAAAATGCAATATTATGCGAAATTCTGAGAATTGAAGGCCAAATCACATATCGTGATACTACATGAAATAGTATCGAAATATTGGTAAAAATGAATATATTTACGTACTATCAAACTACATGATTAACGTGAAAAAGTCACTATTTTACCATATTTAAGGATTTTGCCTTCAAATCATAGAGCGAGGTTTCGTATTATTTAGATCCAAGAAAAGACATATGCCAATGTTGTTTCCAATACAAATGATAAAAAACAATGTGTTTTTATTAGAATTAACTAAAATGTTCTTGATTTTCCGTTTATATTACCGAGTGAAGATGTACAAGTAAAACCGCTCTAATCCGGCTGAAACGTCGATATATGCAATAAAAACCGAACTTCTCCCCTTTTCAATATCTTACTCAGTATTTTAACGAGAAACAAATAGATGATTGAAAATGAAGTATTTAAGGTTATTATCTAATCAATTATGTGTTTGCATCATTTTTATTTGTATAAAAACCGAACTAATCCGGATGAAACGTCGATATATGCAATAAAAACCGAACTTCTCCCCTTTTCATTATCTTACTCAGTATTTTATCGAGAAACAAATAGATGATTGAAAATGAAGTATTTAAGGTTATTATCTAATCAATTATGTGTTTGCATCATTTTTATCGTATATATATGAATTAATACCCATAGACTGAAAATTCACAAAAACGTGGAAAACGGCAAAATATTGCCTAATTCGATGATATTTTGTTTAAGTCACATAAAGGAAAAGGGGATGATTACGTCAAAATATTGCTAAATTCGATAATTTTTCGTACGAAACAAAAGGCAAGAAAACTTGCTTAAAATGCAATATTATGCGAAATTCTGAGATTTGAAGGCCAAATCACATATCGTGATACGACATGAAATAGTATCGAAATATTGGTAAAAATGAATATATTTACGTAATATCAAACTACATGAAAAAAGTGAAAAAAATCAATATTTAACCATATTTAAGGATTTTAACTTCAAATCATAGAGCGAGGTTTCGTATTATTTAGATCCAAGAAAAGACATATGACAATGTTGTTTCCAATACAAATTATAAAAATCAATGTGTTTTCATTAGAATTAACTAAAATGTTCCTAATTTTCCGTTTATATTACCGAGGGAAGATGTACACGTAAAACCGCTCTAATCCGGCTGAAACGTCGATATATGCAATAAAAACCGAACTTCTCCCCTTTTCATTATCTTACTCAGTATTTTAACGAGAAACAAATAGATGATTGAAAATGAAGTATTTAAGGTTATTATCTAATCAATTATGTGTTTGCATCATTTTTATCGTATATATATGAATTAATACCCATAGACTGAAAATTCACAAAAACGTGGAAAACGGCAAAATATTGCCTTATTCGATGATATTTTGTTTAAGTCACATAAAGGAAAAGGGGATGATAAACGTCAAAATATTGCTAAATTCGATGATTTTTCGTACGAAACAAAAGGCAAGAAAACTTGCTTAAAATGCAATATTATGCGAAATTCTGAGATTTGAAGGCCAAATCACATATCGTGATACTACATGAAATAGAATCGAAATATTGGTAAAAAATGAATATATTTACGTAGTATCAAACTATATGAAAAACGTGAAAAAATCACTATTTAACCATATTTGAGGGTTTTAACTTCAAATCATAGAGAGAGGTTTCGTATTATTTAGATCCAAGAAAAGACATATGAGAATGTTGTTTCCAATACAAATGATAAAAATCAATGTGTTTTCATTAGAATTAACTAAAATGTTCTTGATTTTCCGTTTATATTACCGAGGGAAGATGTACACGTAAAACCGCTCTAATCCGGCTGAAACGTCGATATATGCAATAAAAACCGAACTTCTCCCCTTTTCAATATCTTACTCAGTATTTTAACGAGAAACAAATAGATGATTGAAAATGAAGTATTTATGTTATTATCAAATCAATTATGTGTTTGCATCATTTTTATCGTATATATATGAATTAATACCCATAGACTGTAAATTCACAAAAACGTAGAAAACGGCAAAATATTGTCTAATTCGATGATATTTTGTTTAAGTCACATAAAGGAAAAGGGGATGGTAAACGTCAAAATATTGCTAAATTCGATGATTTTTCGTACGAAACAAAATGCAAGAAAACTTGCTTAAAATGCAATATTATGCGAAATTCTGAGATTTGAAGGCCAAATCACATATCGTGATACTACATGAAATAGAATCGAAATATTGGTAAAAATGAATATATTTACGTAATATCAAACTACATGAAAAACGTGAAAAAGTCAATATTTAACCATATTTGAGGATTTTAACTTCAAATCATAGAGCGAGGTTTCGTATTATTTAGATCCAAGAAAAGACATATGACAATGTTGTTTCCAATACAAATTATAAAAATCAATGTGTTTTCATTAGAATTAACTAAAATGTTCCTGATTTTCCGTTTATATTACCGAGGGAAGATGTACACGTAAAACCGCTCTAATCCGGCTGAAACGTCGATATATGCAATAAAAACCGAACTTCTCCCCTTTTCAATATCTTACTCAGTATTTTAATGAGAAACAAATAGATGATTGAAAATGAAGTATTTAAGGTTATTATCTAATCAATTATGTGTTTGCATCATTTTTATCGTATATATATGAATTACTACCCATAGACTGTAAATTCACAAAAACGTAGAAAACGGCAAAATATTGCCTAATTCGATGATATTTTGTTTAAGTCACATAAAGGAAAATGGGATGATAAACGTCAAAATATTGCTAAATTCGATGATTTTTCGTACGAAACAAAATGCAAGAAAACTTGCTTAAAATGCAATATTATGCGAAATTCTGAGATTTGAAGGCCAAATCACATATCGTGATACTACATGATATAGATTCGAAATATTGGTAAAAAATGAATATATTTACGTAGTATCAAACTATATGAAAAACGTGAAAAAATCACTATTTAACCATATTTGAGGGTTTTAACTTCAAATCATAGAGAGAGGTTTCGTATTATTTAGATCCAAGAAAAGACATATGACAATGTTGTTTCCAATACAAATGATAAAAATCAATGTGTTTTCATTAGAATTAACTAAAATATTCTTGATTTTCCGTTTATATAACCGAGGGAAGATGTACACGTAAAACCGCTCTAATCCGGCTGAAACGTCGATATATGCAATAAAAACAGAACTTCTCCCCTTTTCAATATCTTACTCAGTATTTTAACGAGAAACAAATAGATGATTGAAAATGAAGTATTTATGTTATTATCAAATCAATTATGTGTTTCCATCATTTTTATCGTATATATATGAATTAATACCCATAGACTGTAAATTCACAAAAACGTAGAAAACGGCAAAATATTGCCTAATTCGATGATATTTTGTTTAAGTCACATAAAGGAAAAGGGGATGGTAAACGTCAAAATATTGCTAAATTCGATGATTTTTCGTACGAAACAAAATGCAAGAAAACTTGCTTAAAATGCAATATTATGCGAAATTCTGAGATTTGAAGGCCAAATCACATATCGTGATACTACATTAAATAGAATCGAAATATTGGTAAAAATGAATATATTTACGTAATATCAAACTACATGAAAAACGTGAAAAAGTCAATATTTAACCATATTTGAGGATTTTAACTTCAAATCATAGAGCGAGGTTTCGTATTATTTAGATCCAAGAAAAGACATATGACAATGTTGTTTCCAATACAAATTATAAAAATCAATGTGTTTTCATTAGAATTAACTAAAATGTTCCTGATTTTCCGTTTATATTACCGAGGGAAGATGTACACGTAAAACCGCTCTAATCCGGCTGAAACGTCGATATTTGCAATAAAAACCGAACTTCTCCCCTTTTCAATATCTTACTCAGAATTTTAACGAGAAACAAATAGATGATTGAAAATGAAGTATTTAAGTTATTATCTAATCAATTATGTGTTTGCATCATTTTTATCGTATATATTTGAATTAATACCCATAGACTGTAAATTCACAAAAACGTAGAAAACGGCAAAATATTGCCTAATTCGATGATATTTTGTTTAAGTCACATAAAGGAAAAGGGGATGATAAGTGTCAAAATATTGATAAATTCGATGATTTTTCGTACGAAAGAAAAGACAAGAAAACTTGCTTAAAATGCAATATTATGCGAATTTCTGAGATTTGAAGGCCAAATCACATATCGTGATACTACATGAAATAGAATCGAAATATTGGTAAAAAATGAATATATTTAAGTAGTATCAAACTACATGAAATACGTGAAAAAAGTCACTATTTAACCATATTTGAGGATTTTAACTTCAAATCATAGAGCGAGGTTTCGTATTATTTAGATCCAAGAAAAGACATATGACAATGTTGTTTCCAATACAAATGATAAAAATCAATGTGTTTTCATTATAATTAACTAAAATGTTCTTGATTTTCCGTTTATATTACCGAGGGAAGATGTACATGTAAAACCGCTCTAATCCGGCTGAAACGTCGATATATGCAATAAAAACTGAACTTCTCCCCTTTTCAATATCTTACTCAGTATTTTAAGGAGAAACAAATAGATGATTGAAAATGAAGTATTTAAGTTATTATCAAATCAATTATGTGTTTCCATCAATTTTATCGTATATATAATGAATTATTACCCATAGACTGAAAATTCACAAAAACGTGAAAAAACGGCAAAATATTGCCTAATTCGATGATATTTTGTTTAAATCAAATAAAGGAAAAGGGGATGATAAACGTCAAAATATTGCTAAATTCGATGATTTTTCGTACGAAACAAAATGCAAGAAAACTTGCTTAAAATGCAATATTATGCGAAATTCTGAGATTTGAAGGCCAAATCACATATCGTGATACTACATGAAATAGTATCGAAATATTGGTAAAAATGAATATATTTACGTAATATCAAACTACATGAAAAACGTGAAAAAGTCAATATTTAACCATATTTGAGGATTTTAACTTCAAATCATAGAGCGAGGTTTCGTATTATTTAGATCCAAGAATAGACATATGACAATGTTGTTTCCAATACAAATGATAAAAATCAATGTATTTTCATTAGTATTAACTAAAATGTTCCTGATTTTCCGTTTATATTACCGATGGAAGATGTACACGAAAATCGCTCTATTCCGGCTGAAACGTCGATATATGCAATAAAAACAGAACTTCTCCCCTTTTCAATATAATACTCAGTATTTTAACGAGAAACAAATAGTTGATTGAAAATGAAGTATTTAAGGTTATTATCTAATGTATTATGTGTTTGCGTCATTTTTATCGTATATATAATGAATGAATACCCATAGACTGAAAATTCACAAAAACGTGGAAAAACGGCAAAATATTGCCTAATTCGATGATATTTTGTTTAAATCAAATAAAGGAAAAGGGGATGATAAACGCCAAATATTGCTAAATTCGATGATTTTTCGTACGAAACAAAATGCAAGAAAACTTGCTTAAAATGCAATATTATGCGAAATTCTGAGATTTGATGGCCAAATCACATATCGTGATACGACATGAAAGAGTATCGAAATATTGGTAAAAATGAATATATTTACGTAATATCAAACTACATGAAAAAAGTGAAAAAAGTCAATATTTAACCATATTTGAGGATTTTAACTTCAAATCATAGAGCGAGGTTTCGTATTATTTAGATCCAAGAATAGACATATGACAATGTTGTTTCCAATACAAATGATAAAAATCAATGTGTTTTCATTAGAATTAACTAAAATGTTCCTGATTTTCCGTTTATATTACCGAGGGAAGATGTACACGTAAAACCGCTCTAATCCGGCTGAAACGTCGATATATGCAATAAAAAGCGAACTTCTCCCCTTTTCATTATCTTACTTAGTATTTTAACGAGAAACAAATAGATGATTGGAAATGAAGTATTTAAGTTATTATCAAATCAATTATGTGTTTCCATCATTTTTATCGTATATATATGAATTAATACCCATAGACTGTAAATTCACAAAAACGTAGAAAACGGCAAAATATTGCCTAATTCGATGATATTTTGTTTAAGTCACATAAAAGAAAAGGGGATGATAAACGTCAAAATATTGCTAAAATCGATGATTTTTCGTACGAAACAAAATGCAAGAAAACTTGCTTAAAATGCAATATTATGCGAAATTCTGAGATTTGAAGGCAAAATCACATATCGTGATACTACATGAAATAGAATCGAAATATTGGTAAAAACTGAATATATTTACGTAATATCAAACTACATGAAAAACGTGAAAAAGTCAATATTTAACCGTATTTGAGTATTTCAACTTCAAATCATAGAGCGAGGTTTCGTATTATTTAGATCCAAGAAAAGACATATGACAATGTTGTTTCCAATACAAATTATAAAAATCAATGTGTTTTCATTAGAATTAACTAAAATGTTCCTGATTTTCCGTTTATATTACCGAGGGAAGATGTACACGAAAAACCGCTCTAATCCGGCTGGAACGTCGATATATGCAATAAAAACCGAACTTCTCCCCTTTTCATTATTTTACTCAGTATTTTAACGAGAAACAAATAGATGATTGAAAATGAAGTATTTAAGGTTATTATCTAATCAATTATGTGTTTGCATCATTTTTATCGTATATATATGAATTAATACCCATAGACTGAAAATTCACAAAAACGTGGAAAACGGCAAAATATTGCCTAATTCGATGATATTTTGTTTAAGTCACATAAAGGAAAAGGGGATGATAAACGTCAAAATATTGCTAAATTCGATGATTTTTCGTACGAAACAAAATGCAAGAAAACTTGCTTAAAATGCAATATTATGCGAAATTCTGAGATTTGAAGGCCAAATCACATATCGTGATACTACATGAAATAGAATCGAAATATTGGTAAAAATGAATATATTTACGTAATATCAAACTACATGAAAAACGTGAAAAAGTCAATATTTAACCATATTTGAGGATTTTAACTTCAAATCATAGAGCGAGGTTTCGTATTATTTAGATCCAAGAAAAGACATATGACAATGTTGTTTCCAATACAAATTATAAAAATCAATGTGTTTTCATTAGAATTAACTAAAATGTTCCTGATTTTCCGTTTATATTACCGAGGGAAGATGTACACGTAAAACCGCTCTAATCCGGCTGAAACGTCGATATTTGCAATAAAAACCGAACTTCTCCCCTTTTCAATATCTTACTCAGTATTTTAACGAGAAACAAATAGATGATTGAAAATTAAGTATTTAAGTTATTATCTAATCAATTATGTGTTTGCATCATTTTTATCGTATATATTTGAATTAATACCCATAGACTGTAAATTCACAAAAACGTAGAAAACGGCAAAATATTGCCTAATTCGATGATATTTTGTTTAAGTCACATAAAGGAAAAGGGGATGATAAGTGTCAAAATATTGCTAAATTCGATGATTTTTCGTACGAAAGAAAAGACAAGAAAACTTGCTTAAAATGCAATATTATGCGAATTTCTGAGATTTGAAGGCCAAATCACATATCGTGATACTACATGAAATAGAATCGAAATATTGGTAAAAAATGAATATATTTAAGTAGTATCAAACTACATGAAAAACGTGAAAAAAGTCACTATTTAACCACATTTGAGGATTTTAACTTCAAATCATAGAGCGAGGTTTCGTATTATTTAGATCCAAGAAAAGACATATGACAATGTTGTTTCCAATACAAATGATAAAAATCAATGTGTTTTCATTATAATTAACTAAAATGTTCTTGATTTTCCGTTTATATTACCGAGGGAAGATGTACATGTAAAACCGCTCTAATCCGGCTGAAACGTCGATATATGCAATAAAAACTGAACTTCTCCCCTTTTCAATATCTTACTCAGTATTTTAAGGAGAAACAAATAGATGATTGAAAATGAAGTATTTAAGTTATTATCAAATCAATTATGCGTTTCCATCAATTTTATCGTATATATAATGAATTATTACCCATAGACTGAAAATTCACAAAAACGTGAAAAAACGGCAAAATATTGCCTAATTCGATGATATTTTGTTTAAATCAAATAAAGGAAAAGGGGATGATAAACGTCAAAATATTGCTAAATTCGATGATTTTTCGTACGAAACAAAATGCAAGAAAACTTGCTTAAAATGCAATATTATGCGAAATTCAGAGATTTGAAGGCCAAATCACATATCGTGATACTACATGAAATAGTATCGAAATATTGGTAAAAATGAATATATTTACGTAATATCAAACTACATGAAAAACGTGAAAAAGTCAATATTTAACCATATTTGAGGATTTTAACTTCAAATCATAGAGCGAGGTTTCGTATTATTTAGATCCAAGAAAAGACATATGACAATGTTGTTTCCAATACAAATGATAAAAATCAATATATTTTCATTACTATTAACTAAAATGTTCCTGATTTTCCGTTTATATTACCGTTGGAAGATGTACACGAAAATCGCTCTATTCCGGCTGAAACGTCGATATATGCAATAAAAACAGAACTTCTCCTCTTTTCAATATCTTACTCAGTATTTTAACGAGAAACAAATAGTTGATTGAAAATGAAGTATTTAAGGTTAATATCTAATGTATTATGTGTTTGCGTCATTTTTATCGTATATATAATGAATTAATACCCATAGACTGAAAATTCACAAAAACGTGGAAAAACGGCAAAATATTGCCTAATTCGATGATATTTTGTTTAAATCAAATAAAGGAAAAGGGGATGATAAACGTCAAAATATTGCTAAATTCGATGATATATCGTACGAAACAAAATGCAAGAAAACTTGCTTAAAATGCAATATTATGCGAAATTCTGAGATTTGAAGGCCAAATCACATATCGTGATACGACATGAAATAGTATCGAAATATTGGTAAAAATGAATATATTTACGTAATACCAAACTACATGAAAAAAGTGAAAAAAGTCAATATTTAACCATATTTGAGGATTTTAACTTCAAATCATAGAGCGAGGTTTCGTATTATTTAGATCTAAGAATAGACATATGACAATGTTGTTTCCAATACAAATGATAAAAATCAATGTATTTTCATTAGTATTAACTAAAATGTTCCTGATTTTCCGTTTATATTACCGATGGAAGATGTACACGAAAATCGCTCTATTCCGGCTGAAACGTCGATATATGCAATAAAAACAGAACTTCTCCCCTTTTCATTATCTTACTTAGTATTTTAACGAGAAACAAATAGATGATTGGAAATGAAGTATTTAAGTTATTATCAAATCAATTATGTGTTTCCATCATTTTTATCGTATATATATGAATTAATACCCATAGACTGTAAATTCACAAAAACGTAGAAAACGGCAAAATATTGCCTAATTCGATGATATTTTGTTTAAGTCACATAAAAGAAAAGGGGATGATAAACGTCAAAATATTGCTAAAATCGATGATTTTTCGTACGAAACAAAATGCAAGAAAACTTGCTTAAAATGCAATATTATGCGAAATTCTGAGATTTGAAGGCAAAATCACATATCGTGATACTACATGAAATAGAATCGAAATATTGGTAAAAACTGAATATATTTACGTAATATCAAACTACATGAAAAACGTGAAAAAGTCAATATTTAACCGTATTTGAGTATTTTAACTTCAAATCATAGAGCGAGGTTTCGTATTATTTAGATCCAAGAAAAGACATATGACAATGTTGTTTCCAATACAAATTATAAAAATCAATGTGTTTTCATTAGAATTAACTAAAATGTTCCTGATTTTCCGTTTATATTACCGAGGGAAGATGTACACGTAAAACCGCTCTAATCCGGCTGGAACGTCGATATATGCAATAAAAACCGAACTTCTCCCCTTTTCATTATTTTACTCAGTATTTTAACGAGAAACAAATAGATGATTGAAAATGAAGTATTTAAGGTTATTATCTAATCAATTATGTGTTTGCATCATTTTTATCGTATATATATGAATTAATACCCATAGACTGAAAATTCACAAAAACGTGGAAAACGGCAAAATATTGCCTAATTCGATGATATTTTGTTTAAGTCACATAAAGGAAAAGGGGATGATAAACGTCAAAATATTGCTAAATTCGATGATTTTTCGTACGAAACAAAAGGCAAGAAAACTAGCTTAAAATGCAATATTATGCGAAATTCTGAGATTTGAAGGCCAAATCACATATCGTGATACTACATGAAATAGAATCGAAATATTGGTAAAAATGAATGTATTTACGTAGTATCAAACTACATGAAAAACTTGAAAAAAAGTCACTATTTAACCATATTTGAGGATTTTAACTTCAAATCATAGAGCGAGGTTTCGTATTATTTAGATCCAAGAAAAGACATATGACAATGTTGTTTCCAATACAAATGATAAAAATCAATATATTTTCATTACTATTAACTAAAATGTTCCTGATTTTCCGTTTATATTACCGATGGAAGATGTACACGAAAATCGCTCTATTCCGGCTGAAACGTCGATATATGCAATAAAAACAGAACTTCTCCTCTTTTCAATATCTTACTCAGTATTTTAACGAGAAACAAATAGTTGATTGAAAATGAAGTATTTAAGGTTAATATCTAATGTATTATGTGTTTGCGTCATTTTTATCGTATATATAATGAATTAATACCCATAGACTGAAAATTCACAAAAACGTGGAAAAACGGCAAAATATTGCCTAATTCGATGATATTTTGTTTAAATCAAATAAAGGAAAAGGGGATGATAAACGTCAAAATATTGCTAAATTCGATGATATATCGTACGAAACAAAATGCAAGAAAACTTGCTTAAAATGCAATATTATGCGAAATTCTGAGATTTGAAGGCCAAATCACATATCGTGATACGACATGAAATAGTATCGAAATATTGGTAAAAATGAATATATTTACGTAATACCAAACTACATGAAAAAAGTGAAAAAAGTCAATATTTAACCATATTTGAGGATTTTAACTTCAAATCATAGAGCGAAGTTTCGTATTATTTAGATCTAAGAATAGACATATGACAATGTTGTTTCCAATACAAATGATAAAAATCAATGTATTTTCATTAGTATTAACTAAAATGTTCCTGATTTTCCGTTTATATTACCGATGGAAGATGTACACGAAAATCGCTCTATTCCGGCTGAAACGTCGATATATGCAATAAAAACAGAACTTCTCCCCTTTTCATTATCTTACTTAGTATTTTAACGAGAAACAAATAGATGATTGGAAATGAAGTATTTAAGTTATTATCAAATCAATTATGTGTTTCCATCATTTTTATCGTATATATATGAATTAATACCCATAGACTGTAAATTCACAAAAACGTAGAAAACGGCAAAATATTGCCTAATTCGATGATATTTTGTTTAAGTCACATAAAAGAAAAGGGGATGATAAACGTCAAAATATTGCTAAAATCGATGATTTTTCGTACGAAACAAAATGCAAGAAAACTTGCTTAAAATGCAATATTATGCGAAATTCTGAGATTTGAAGGCAAAATCACATATCGTGATACTACATGAAATAGAATCGAAATATTGGTAAAAACTGAATATATTTACGTAATATCAAACTACATGAAAAACGTGAAAAAGTCAATATTTAACCGTATTTGAGTATTTTAACTTCAAATCATAGAGCGAGGTTTCGTATTATTTAGATCCAAGAAAAGACATATGACAATGTTGTTTCCAATACAAATTATAAAAATCAATGTGTTTTCATTAGAATTAACTAAAATGTTCCTGATTTTCCGTTTATATTACCGAGGGAAGATGTACACGTAAAACCGCTCTAATCCGGCTGGAACGTCGATATATGCAATAAAAACCGAACTTCTCCCCTTTTCATTATTTTACTCAGTATTTTAACGAGAAACAAATAGATGATTGAAAATGAAGTATTTAAGGTTATTATCTAATCAATTATGTGTTTGCATCATTTTTATCGTATATATATAAATTAATACCCATAGACTGAAAATTCACAAAAACGTGGAAAACGGCAAAATATTGCCTAATTTGATGATATTTTGTTTAAGTCACATAAAGGAAAAGGGGATGATAAACGTCAAAATATTACTAAATTCGATGATTTTTCGTACGAAACAAAAGGCAAGAAAACTTGCTTAAAATGCAATATTATGCGAAATTCTGAGATTTGAAGGCCAAATCACATATCGTGATACTACATGAAATAGAATCGAAATATTGGTAAAAATGAATGTATTTACGTAGTATCAAACTACATGAAAAACTTGAAAAAAAGTCACTATTTAACCATATTTGAGGATTTTAACTTCAAATCATAGAGCGAGGTTTCGTATTATTTAGATCCAAGAAAAGACATATGACAATGTTGTTTCCAATACAAATGATAAAAATCAATGTATTTTCATTAGTATTAACTAAAATGTTCCTGATTTTCCATTTATATTAACGATGGAAGATGTACACGAAAATCGCTCTATTCCGGCTGAAACGTCGATATATGCAATAAAAACAGAACTTCTCCCCTTTTCAATATCTTACTCAGTATTTTAACGAGAAACAAATAGTTGATTGAAAACGAAGTATTTAAGGTTATTATCTAATGTATTATGTGTTTGCGTCATTTTTATCGTATATATAATGAATGAATACCCATAGACTGAAAATTCACAAAAACGTGGAAAAACGGCAAAATATTGCCTAATTCGATGATATTTTGTTTAAATCAAATAAAGGAAAAGGGGATGATAAACGCCAAATATTGCTAAATTCGATGATTTTTCGTACGAAACAAAATGCAAGAAAACTTGCTTAAAATGCAATATTATGCGAAATTCTGAGATTTGAAGGCCAAATCACATATCGTGATACGACATGAAAGAGTATCGAAATATTGGTAAAAATGAATATATTTACGTAATATCAAACTACATGAAAAAAGTGAAAAAAGTCAATATTTAACCATATTTGAGGATTTTAACTTCAAATCATAGAGCGAGGTTTCGTATTATTTAGATCCAAGAATAGACATATGACAATGTTGTTTCCAATACAAATGATAAAAATCAATGTGTTTTCATTAGAATTAACAAAAATGTTGTTGGATATTTCCAACATCGAATACAGCATTGTTGTATTCTCATTACTTATTACTAATCATATTAATATTGTAGTAAGTAAAATTAACAACTCGTAGAATTCTCCTGTACCAATAATTCATCTGTGCATTAGGCTAGAATTCTCACGTCATCTGACGCCAGTATTGCGTCAGATTTCTTTACAGTAAAACACATTATATTCAATTTGTGTGAGAATTAAATACGATTCTCCATAATTAAAGCATTCTGTATGACAACTGATTGCAGACGAATTGTTTTCTAACTAAAAGCCGAATAGAGCGTTAGAATTATACCGTCTACCTCGCGATAGTGTTAACGTCATCAATGAATGCTATGGGGAGACATTAATTCCTCTCCCTTGTATCTTTACTATTCTTAAATAGTTAAATAATAATATTTCGTTCCTCTAAATAATAAACCCGTCCAGTCTTTAGAGTTTCATGCGCGAATGCGAGAAATATTAATGTTCATGCCAATAATTTGGGTAATGAACGTCGACTCGGCGTGGGGGGAGGGACGCGACGCCATGCTCAGTCGGTGACGGTGTCGGGAAGCGGACACGTGCAAAGCCAGAAGGAGGCAAAACCACGCTTACCGTACTCACAAAAGACGCCATTGTCCAGCAAATAGGACACGTGTGTCTATCCACAGATGAAAGCCGCCACTGTGAGGCGTGAACGACCTTGCAGATAATATCTTCAACTAGTGCTGGTGTTAAATAAGGGACCCCTAGACTTGGTTCCTGACGACACGTGATCAGCTAGCTTGAAACGCATCAATCCAGGATAGGTTCACCGGAGCCTGGGATGCGAAATTACGGCAATCTTAATACTTACACAGTGCCCACAGCTAAGTACCTTTTATTTGATGCATCATTTACAGGTTTAATAATAGCGGGGTGATTGCGCGTCACGCGGCACGACAACACCTAATAACAGGTGATTAGAAATTTCTCTGTAGATATCAATAATCTTGAATATGTATTGAGCAGTTAAATCAACTGCTACTGGTAGTTATTTATTTTGCAGCTCGAGAGACGAATTCCTCATGCTGTCTTCTCCATGTTAACCGTGTCAGACGTCGGTGTACCAGACTTGGAGATTAAGAGGACTGCCAGGGTTATCTAAAGGAATCTATTACCAGCTAAGGCTTATTTCTTTTATTCATAACATTGCAATTTGATACATTCAGAATGTTTTCAACATAATGTGTGATTTACTGTAATTCATTATTATGCTCATATTCATGTTCTTCTTTGTATGAATAATATTATATTCTACATTAATTATAGGATTAGATTATTATTAATAGAATTAGTGAACGAACCACACTGATTCCTGGACGTACTGACCTCCAGTAATAACCCCCAATGTAGGTGTTTGAGGTTTGGTTTTAATAATACAGCCCATTAATTATTCTTATGATCATACTTTCTAGTCATATCCATAGTCACTGGTTTCTTCTAGAATTTTATCTAATGATCTGAAATTCTCAGTTTCCCTCTTTACTTTAAAAGCGGGTGGTCCTTCGTAATTTAATTTACTACTTTAATTATTAATTAATCAGAATCAAACCCAAATATCCCACATTATGGTCCTTATCGAACCGGATAAGCATTAAATTTATAATTAAAATATTAACCATTAATAACTAATCCTTGTGTGATAGAAGCTAGACTAACTATTTAATTAGTTGTGTCAACTAACATTGTAACACAACAGTTAGCCCAGATCACACTAACACAGCTACCTTATACATAGCTTTAGTGGGTCATAGCCAATTACCCACAACATTTAGACCTACACTTCATACTGAAGTAAAATCCTTAGGTCACCAAGAGCAACAGCTCATAACCTTATATTAATCACTAACACCAATTAAGTGTTAACCATTTAGGCTATACCAATGTTTCAATATATGGCTGTCAGCAGACTGTCCATTATAGCCTAAATCCATGTTAAAATTACTGATTCACTCAAGTCAGTGGATCATTAACATTTAGGGATCCAGTATACTAATATAAATTACTGATCTCATACTAGTTAATCATTACTAACCCTGATAATATTTTATTCCACAATTAGGAGTACATTCAGGAGTTAGATAATATTTACGGCAGTAGAATACTTGCCAAACACAATTAATTCTTTTGTGTTCATTTAATTTCTTATACACATAATTACACAAGTGTATATTATATAAAATACAAAAAAACCCAAAAACACAGCACAATTATTTGCATATTACTGCACCATAATATAATCTTTGCCAACCTTTGTTAGGTAGCAATTTAGGCTGTGATTGTGTTGAATTTGGCACGAGCACAGACTAAATATAGTTGTAGTTTCTCAAGTAGAAATTCACACGACTAGGCTTGAGCTAGTTAGTGACACATATATTATTCTTTTGTGCTGACCCTATCAAGGGTGGGATTAACCATTTATTGTGTAATTATTTTATTGCATATTTCTATGTATGTCTTTGAGTGTTACTGTAAGTCCACTACCCATCCGAAGCTGATTTAGAAGAGCTAAGCTGAGGAACACCTGTAGTGAGACCAAGGTACCACTCAAATCTTAGTTGCTTATTATTAGGTAGGTAGCTAACCTCTAAATGAGGTAAATTACAACCAGCCTCAAGAAACATTAGGCTGTCAATACTTATACCTGCTCTACATCAAGGAGCAGAGACTATAGCTATACCACTAGCTACATAAGCCCTATCAGGCTGTCAATACTTATACCTGCTCTGCATCAAGGAGCAGACTATAGCTATACCACTAGCTACATAAGCCCTATCAGGCTCAATTTACCACAAGAATGAATCCTTTAGAAAGGAATGCAAGATTCTTGATAGCTCTTCAACTCCAGCTAGAAAAACAGTTTATCAAATGTGACAACTGTGTAGAAACTGACCCAGATTACGTCTACAGGCTAGCAAGTTACATAAAGTACGCTAACAAAAGATATGACTATATCAAGACTGTAATCGAGTCCCACAGGAATTTACTCCAGGCCGGTCATACTGTCTCAGACGACTTATGTCTAACAGAATCTGAACTTGATGACTATGAATGTATCATTCAAACCAGGTTAGACCAATATGATAAAGTGCTTGCGAGACTAGATATTCCCGAGTGGATAGATCAGTTCATTAATAGACCTGTATCCAAGTTAACACTCAGCTCAGATGAAATACTTGAGCTAAATCAAGACGAGGAGAATCCTCTAATCAATGCTGATCACTATACAGGATCAACAACTGGAGATCAACCTTCATTTTCTAACCTTTCATCTAATACAGCTTCATGTGATGATTTGTTTACAGAGTCTGATCAAATTTCAGACCACACTTCTCAATGTTCCTTGGATTCTATAAGTTCGATACATAATGCTACTGAATTAACTAGCTTATCACCAGAACCCAGAGAAACAAGTGAAGCTGCAGATGAAACAAGTGAAGCTGGAATGATCAGTGAATCTGAACCAGAAAATGATAAAGCTAATGCTGCAGCAGCAGCCGAAGCTGTAATCAAAGCTGAGGCTAAACAAGAAGCCTTAAGCAACACAAGTAATGGTCACAATTGCTCACAACAGCCTTCTAAAGTAAGTGCTGACAATGAGAAGACTATTATAAACCTTGTACACCAATTATTAAATTTATCTTCACCAGAACAATCAGTTAACTCTTTACAAGCTTTTAGTTTTCAGCTTGAGACTCTGATAAATTCTTTCAGTAAAGAGGTGGATCACCCAACTACTGAGTGGATGACTAAAATTATCATCCAAAGAAAATTGTCTGGTGACACACTTAATAAATTATATGTATGCCAGAATGGTAATACCCTGTCAATGCAGGATATATTTACAGGTTTGCGTAATATGAGCAATCATACAGCAGACCAAGCAATTAATGCTAAATCTGAATGCACCAAAACTGTACCTACATCAGTTTCCTTGCCTGAAACTCCTAAAGTGACACTGTCACTAGGTAACCAAGGTGCTAATACTCCAACCTGTCCTCTTAAAAAGAACGTCAACATTTGCCGTTTGACTCTACGGCTGTTTTTGGACGTTATTTTGTGTAAAACTACGTCTATTTTCGCTTCCATGGACTATCTCTTGTTATACAATGAAATACCACACTCTTATTATTCTATAACTCACTGACTATGCTCTGATATTTGTTCTTCAAGTAAAAATATATATATTTTTGCCTTAATTAGGCCATAATCCAGAAAATTCCAGCCTATCGATCTTTATATTTAGGAAAACATCTAATAAATTTGGAAATGAATTTTTCGTTCGCCAACAGTTGCCTGTTACTATTTAACCCTCTATGCTTTAATGTCGCAGATCATTGTGACTTTCCCAGGATTTATATAGGTTTTGTATTAGCATTTAGTCAGACTACAGTAATTTAACTAATGGGAAACCTCTATAGTTGTCGTAAATTAATAATAATCATTTATCAAATAATAAATTAGCAAACATATGCAACATTTTATGTTACGACTTTTCGGGTAGGCCGTTCTGTTTGTTTACCACCCCAATGGTTCAAAATACACAATACTTTTAATATATAAGTGACTAAGTATGCTCTAATATATGGTCCTCAATGAAAATTATCGTTTTTTTTGTTAATTTGTCCATAATGAATAAGATTCCTTACTGTTGATCTTTATATTAAGAAAAACATCTAAACAAATTGGTATTGTGTTTTCGTTCAGATAAAGTTTCCAGATACTATTTCCTAGTTATCAATTAATGTAGGTGGTTATTTTAATTCGCGGCTCCCAGGGGCTTTCTCCCATTATACAATATAAATGTACTCACTAACTATTCTCTGGTATCTGTTCTTCAAGTAAAATTACCTATTTTTTTGTTTAATTAGTCCATAATTCATAAAATTCCTTCAGGTCGATCATTATGTTTAGAAAAACTTCTAATCAATTTGGAATTTAATTTTTCGTTCACCTACAGTTACCAGCTACTATTTCATTGTTATATTTTATGTCGCTGGTCATTACAATTTTCCAAGAATTTAAACAGCTAAACAGCAAGTAGCATCTTGTTAGAGTACAGGAATTTACCTATAGAGAACCTCGATAGCTGCCGAAAATTATTAATGATTATATATGTAATTTAAAATAATGAATTATATACCATTTCTTATGTTACGTCTTTGGCGGGTAGGCGGTTCTGCGGGTTTACAACCGAATTGTTTAAAAATCACACTATTTTAAATGTATCAGTCACTAGTATGCTCTGATATATGTTCTGCAATGAAAATAAAGATTGTTTTGTTGTTAATTACTCCATAAATGTGTAATGTGTTAATTCAGTCTAAAATCTTTTTGCAACGTTTATATGCGATATACGTAGCTGGAAACTACCTAATATTTAAAAATAATAGTTACAACATTCTATTAATATATAATGTTGAAATAAATATCACACAAAGTCTGTATATCTGTTTTTAGATGTCTTATAAATCTTCTTTAAAAATAGTATTAATGGTTTTTATGAATCTTGAGAAAAAATTATGTTAATTATTATTAATCTAATTGTTATTATTTTAAGTAAAAGAATTGCAAGTATTCGCATAACCACGGGGTCTCTGTTTGTGTATGAATGCACGGATTTGTTTTTGTTATGAGAGGGACGCCTTAGAAAGCATGGTGTAGGCCACCTGTGGCTTGCATCCGATCCCACGATCGTCGTCGCCCCTAAATCAACACAACAGGTATTTAGTATTTACGATTATAATAAGTAATATTTCTTTTATAATAATATTGCAGCAGGTGGTGTAGTGGTAGGACACTCGCCTGGCGTTCCGCGAGCGCTATGTCATGGGTTCGTATCCTGGCCTGGGAGGATTTACTGGGCGCAAATCCTAAACGGTAGCCTCTGTTTAACGCAACAGTAAAATGTGTACTTGGATGAAAAAACGATTCTTCGCGGCGGGGATCGTATTCCAGGGACCTGCCCGAAACGCTACTCGTACTAGTGGCTGTACAAGAATGTAACAACTCTTGTATATATCTCAGGTTAGGGGCTAGGCATTTACACTCTTAGGTCAGCAAACTAGCTAGAAGGTTAGACTATTAGACTCCACTGGTCAATCGGGGCCCTGCATGACTCAGCTTATCCTAACCTAGCCCAGCTTAAACCATCTTAGCATAGTTCATTCTAGCTGTGCATAGTGCTTGCACAGCCTTGCTTATCCTAGTTTACCTCTTCCTAGCCTACCGTAGCCAAGCCTATCCCAGTATACCCTTACCTAGTCTTGCCTAGCCTAACCCTGCCTTGCTTTTAAACATGACCAGTCCTTCCTACCCTAGCCAAGCCCTGACCAGCTTAGCCAAGCCAATCCCTGCCTAGATTTAGCATAGCCTTGCCTTTTTATTAATATATAGAGGGTACCACCTCTGGTTGAGTTTGTAGGAACCCTCCACTTATAGGGTTGAGGGTTCCATATATATATATATATATATATATATATATATATATATATATATATATATATATGTCGTACCTAGTAGCCAGAACGCACTTCTCGGCCTACTATGCAAGGCCTGATTTATATATATAAATCAATATATATATAAATATATATATATATATATATATATATATATATATATAATATATATATATATATATATATATATATATATATATATATATATATATATATATATATATATATAATGTGTGTGTGTGTGTACTCACCTAGTTGTGCTTGCGGTGGTTGAGCTCTGGCTCTTTGTCCCGTATGTATGTATTCATATATATATATATATATATATATATATATATATATATATATATATATATATATATATATATATATATATATATATATATATATATATATATATATATATATATATATGCGAACAAGCCTGAATGGTCCCCAGGACAATATGCAACTGAAAACTCACACCCCAGAAGTGACTCGAACCCATACTGCCAGGAGCAACGCAACTGGTATGTACAGGGACACCTTAATCCGCTTGACCATCATGACCAGACATAAGGAAGTGATAGCCGAGGCTATTTGACCCACTTCCCCGCTGGCACTCGGATGGTAATCTTGGGCATAGCATTTTATCAAATCACCTCATTTTTGGGGCAACACGTGAGGAACACAAATGCGAACAAGCCTGAATGGTCCCCAGGACAATATGCAACTGAAAACTCACACCCCAGAAGTGACTCGAACCAAATACTGCCAGGAGCAACGCAACTGGTATGTACAGGGACGCCTTAATCCGCTTGACCATCACGACCAGACATAAGGAAGTGATAGCCGAGGCTATTTGACCCACTTCCCCGCTGGCACTCGGATGGTAATCTTGGGCATAGCATATGGGTTCGAGTCACTTCTGGGGTGTGAGTTTTCAGTTTTATATATATATATATATATATATTGTGACGATAATCTCCTTCAAGAGATTGAGCCTGCTCTTCCCTCCAAAATTACGTCTTCACAATTATATAAAAGACTATGGAAGAAATGTCCAACAACGACAACAACACCAGCACCAGCAAGGCTTGCAAGGGTGAGCAGAAACGTATGCAGCCCGCCACCTGTTCGGACCCAAATCACCAAACTACCCGTTGATCGCTACGGCTCCGCTGATTGGTCGCCGGTCTGGCTGCACCTGCACTCGCCCCCAATACTACCCGATGTCTGGGGTCGCCCCAACATCAGTCTTCAGAATGTTCCGTGCTTTCGTAGCCAGCACTCCTCCCAGCTAGACGTTAGCGTGTACTGAGAGAGGTGGTGGCTTTAAGCCAATATTCCAGCACCTCCCACTTACCTTTTGTGTTGCACTTCTTGTTATTTTGCCTTAACGTAACTTTTCATTGTGTCATTTAAGTATTCTTATTATTTTGATTCATTGATTTTATTATACATATTTGTTTGTCCATATTTTCATGTTTTGATTTATTTAACGTAATTAAAATTTCATTGTTAAAGTTTACTTGTGTTTTGTGTGTCTTCTCCTTACCTTACCACAGACGAAGTTCCAGTTTTTTCTATTTTTTTTTATAACTATGTGACGAGGCCATACCCCTAGCCTTAAACAGCCGAACACCAACGCGTTACCGTCACAAGTTATATGGGGGCCTGTCCTAGGAGCCTCACTCAGGTACTGGTGCCAAGTGGTAATTTATGGTAAGCGTATTTAACTTTGTTAACGTAGCTTTACTATTTTTCATTCAATTTCATTTTTTATAAGGTGCGGTGTATTGTGCATTACGAGAGTAACATATAGTGAAGGTGAGACAACTTTGGATTACGTGGTGACTGTAGGCCTCAGTCATACTCTTAATTGGTCATCTCTCCCTCCTTGTTATTACTCGTATTTACCATCTATGTCCCTTGAATATTTCTCATTCTGACAGATCATCATATTGGTACCCTGGTACTGTGGTCTGCCCCGGGTCAAGAGTACCCAATCTTCTGCAATCTGACTGTAGGAGGACAAAGAGGGCCATAGTTCCTCTAGCTCGAACTTTAGTTGCTGAATTGGGACCTCAGCAGCAGTTCTCGTCACCAGTTGACACCTCGCACCCCTACACGTCAGTCAGAGATGATGATACATACAACGGTAGGGAATTAGCTTATTTTTTCAGAGCACAAAAGTTCGCTAATTCTGTAAGTATCATATTAAATTCAGTGGGAAAAACTTGCTTTATGTCCTATAGAGACTTGGCAAGGTATGCCTACATTCTTGGACTACCAATTTTACTTTTGAAGCATTTAACTGTTTCATTTGTTTTCGAAACTTTGTTTCATTTGTTAGTAGGATTTTCTTGCCCTTATTCTCTTACATGAGTACCGGGTACAAGATTTCCTGCGCCCTTGATTTAATTTAATATCTTTCACTTAACGTTAATTGTTAAAGATCACACAGGATAGGTACCAGTTGCCACGTTGTCCTGTTTCTGACATTTCATTATTGAACATTCGTGTACCTTTATTTGCTAATTTCACCATGTTTCGTCTCCAAACTTTCCGTGCAAATCCAGCAGGTGAAATAGGGACTTTAAGTCGTGCCAAGAGGACTGAACTACAAACTCTTGCACATGAGTATCAACTAGAAGTTCCCTACCAAGCCAACAAAAATGACCTACACAACCTGTTGCTGGATTACTATTTAGAGCAAGGTAAGATAGACTCTGAAACTCATGAAACTTACTATATTGCAGAGAAAACTGACTTGGCTACGATGAAACTTAAACTAGAGCTGGCCAAGATTGAACGTGAGCAGCAAAGAGAAGCAGCTGCCATACGAAGGGAAGAGCACGAACGCGAAGCTGCTTTGAGGAGAGACGAACAAGAACGTGAAGCTGCCTTGAGGAGAGACGAACAAGAACGCGAAGCTGCCTTGAGGAGAGAAGAACACGAACGCGAGGTCGCATTACTCCGTGAACGTGAAAGAGTACAGCTTGAAACCAAACAACGCGAGTTGGAAATACAACGCGAACATGACAAGCAACAAGCGACTCTGGCTCTAGAGTGTCGTCAACGCGAAATCTCCTTGGAAACTTCACACTTCACCCAACGCCAGCAAGCTACTGCCAATCTTCCCGTCAGTTTTAATATATCACATGCAAGTAAGTTAATGCCATCCTTTGTAGAAGCAGAAGTTGATGTGTTCTTTACCACCTTTGAAACCCTTGCTAATCAACTCAGTTGGCCTGTCGACCAATGGGCAACACTTCTCAGAGTCCATCTTACAGGTAGAGCTGCAGTCACACTCAGTACTTTGGCGTCTGAGAATGACTACTACACTCTGAAACAAGCAGTGTTGGACGCCTACCTCCTCTCTACTGAAAGTTATAGAAGGAAATTCCGTGACCACCTGAAGGCAAGTACCACTACCTTCCTCGAGTTTGCTAACACGAAACGGAGGTATTTCATGAAATGGCTGGAAGCAGCACATGTCTCTACTTTTACAGAACTCGTGAACCTGATGCTTGTTGAAGAATTCTTGAGACGTGTGCCGCCTCCTGTCCGCCTCTACTTAGCAGATAAAGAAGAAACCGACTACCTGAAGTGTGCTAAGTCGGCTGACACTTACAGCCTCATCCACCGGCTGACACCTGAACCATCCTCCAGTAAGAAGTCGTGGTACAGTTACGAGAAGGTGAGCCCCGATCAAGCTGGTTCACAACTGTACTGCAAGTATTGTAGACTCTATGGACATACCATAGACAAGTGTGGTAAGTCTCAATACAAGGGAACCACTGACCAACAACGACCCAAACCAACTCCTCCTAAGTCCGGTAAGCCTGTGATGAATGTTGGTGTTGATGTTAATGATCTTTCTCTTTTCAGTAACCACCTGTATACTGGAACTGTCTCTGCCAACGGTTCAAATCCGGAGGGACGTTTCAAATTGAAGATCTTGAGGGACACAGCGGCTCTACAATCGATCATCTTGAAGTCGGCTGTGCCCAACATAGTCTACACCGGGGAAACGGTCTTCATCACTGACCTCACTGCTACTACTCCATACCCTCTCGCCAGAGTCCACCTGGATTGTCCCTACGTGAACGGGGAAGTCCAAGTCGCCGTCAGGGAAAAGCCTTTTCCCATGCCTGGAGTGCAACTTCTCCTAGGCAACGACTTGGCAGAAGACCTGCAACCAACCAACCTGATCGTCATGGACAAACCCCAGGTGTGTAACTCTGTGCCAAGTAACCCTATTCTTGAGTATGTTCCAGCAGAGGTTCAAGAGAGTGAAGTTTCTCCTCCGGTTCTCGTGACCACCCGTGCACAAGCCGCACGTCCACAGCCAGCTGACTCTACTGCTACCGCTGTCCCTCAAGACCCTCAGAAACTACCCCCGCATCTGACCAAGTTGGAGTTCCGTAAGTTGCAGAGGGAAGATCTTACTTTAACACCATTGTTTTTCCAGGCTGAGACTCAACCCGACAGTATTCCTGGGTTCTTCCTAGAGAACGACTTGCTCTACCGCCGATATAGACCCAGTAAACTGAAGGAGGAGGACGATTGGGCCAACACCGAACAACTTGTGATTCCCACCAGCCTGCGGCCCACTATTCTACACCTGGCCCACGGATCATTCTCCCACTACGGCTTCAACAAGACTTACCATGGGATTCGTCAAGACTACTACTGGCCAGGTATGGTAAATAACGTCAAACAGTACGTAAAACAGTGTCATACATGTCAGATGGCAGGCAAACCGAACGTCTCCATTCCCAGAGCACCACTGATTCCCATACAGGTGCCTGCGGAACCTTTCCACAGACTCATAATAGACTGTGTTGGTCCTTTACCTCGGACCAGTTCAGGTAACGCCTACATCCTAACCATCCTGTGTCCTACCACCAGATTTCCCATAGCAGTTCCAGTGAAGAACATCACGGCTGCTACGGTTATCAAACATCTATTGAAGATCTTCACTCAATACGGATTTCCCAGGGAGATTCAAAGTGACTGTGGCACCAACTTCATCAGTGATCTCTTCAAAAGGACACTGGAGGAGTTCAACATCAAACAGGTATTGTCCAGCCCCTATCATCCTGCTTCACAGGGTTCTCTTGAACGTAGTCATCAGACCATCAAAGCACTCTTGAAAAAGTTTTGTAGTGAAACCTCGAAGGATTGGGATAAGCAGATTGACCTAATAATGTGTATTTTCAGAAGTCTCCCCAATGAGTCCCTAGGAGTATCTCCTTATGAGATGCTCTACGGCCGTAAGTGCCGTACTCCCCTTAAGGCTTTCAAAGACTCTCTCAGAGATGCCACCTTCAGTGAGCATCAGAATGTGCCCCAGTTTCTTCAAAACCTTCAGCACATTCTAGAGAGAGTCCACCGCTTTACTCATGATAATCTATTGAAAGCCCAGGTGAGAATGAAGACTCATTACGACCAGACCAGCAAAGTAAGAAAATTCAAGCCGGGAGACTTCGTCCTTGCTTATTTCCCTATCCCAGGTTCACCTTTACAAAACAGATTTTCAGGACCCTACTGCGTCAAAGAGTGCAGGAATAATAATAATTATGTGATAGAGACTCCAGATAGGCGGCGGAAGACCCAGCTGTGCCACGTCAACCTCCTGAAGCAATATAATGGTACTCCTCCCACTGTCTTGATTAACTATTCCACATTCACAGAACCCTACATCCACAGTGAGACCTTCCCAGCTTCTCCTCCCGAAAGCACTGACAAGGAGTCGGCGCCTTCTAATTCCAAAATCCTTAATGATCTTCCCAAATGCTTTCAGGATAATACTCGTGCTCCTATGCCCTCTTCTAATTCCACTCTCACCTCGTCAGATAAGCCCTTCATCCTCCATGTCGACGCCAATGGTACCGACGTGGGTGGTGTCGTGATGCAGCAACGAGGCGAGAAGAATACACTTGTCAGCGACTACTGCTACAAGGATCTACGGAACAATTGGCAAGGAGCTACTCTTCCTCATCCTGAAGCTTCAGCACTTCACTCCACACCTGAAAAGTGCTCGGTCCACCATCAATACGGACCACACCACCCTACACCTCCTGCAGCACGCCCACTTCTCATCTCAACGTCTTCTACTATGGGCTTGCTACCTGCAGAAATTCAACCTGGAGACACGCTATACCAAGAGTCTGACAACATCTTAGCCCATGATCTCTCCAGAGTTTATGAAGTAGAAGCGACTCCATCCATTACTCCACCACATAACGACGTACTTCTTCCAGAACCGCAGGCTTCGGGGGAGAGTTGTGACGATAATCTCCTTCAAGAGATTGAGCCTGCTCTTCCCTCCAAAATTACGTCTTCACAATTATATAAAAGACTATGGAAGAAATGTCCAACAACGACAACAACACCAGCACCAGCAAGGCTTGCAAGGGTGAGCAGAAACGTATGCAGCCCGCCACCTGTTCGGACCCAAATCACCAAACTACCCGTTGATCGCTACGGCTCCGCTGATTGGTCGCCGGTCTGGCTGCACCTGCACTCGCCCCCAATACTACCCGATGTCTGGGGTCGCCCCAACATCAGTCTTCAGAATGTTCCGTGCTTTCGTAGCCAGCACTCCTCCCAGCTAGACGTTAGCGTGTACTGAGAGAGGTGGTGGCTTTAAGCCAATATTCCAGCACCTCCCACTTACCTTTTGTGTTGCACTTCTTGTTATTTTGCCTTAACGTAACTTTTCATTGTGTCATTTAAGTATTCTTATTATTTTGATTCATTGATTTTATTATACATATTTGTTTGTCCATATTTTCATGTTTTGATTTATTTAACGTAATTAAAATTTCATTGTTAAAGTTTACTTGTGTTTTGTGTGTCTTCTCCTTACCTTACCACAGACGAAGTTCCAGTTTTTTCTATTTTTTTTTATAACTATGTGACGAGGCCATACCCCTAGCCTTAAACAGCCGAACACCAACGCGTTACCGTCACAATATATAAACTGAAAACTCACACCCCAGAAGTGACTCGAACCCATATGCTATGCCCAAGATTACCATCCGAGTGCCAGCGGGGAAGTGGGTCAAATAGCCTCGGCTATCACTTCCTTATGTCTGGTCGTGATGGTCAAGCGGATTAAGGCGTCCCTGTATATACCAGTTGCGTTGCTCCTGGCAGTATTTGGTTCGAGTAACTTCTGGGGTGTGAGTTTTCAGTTGCATATTGTCCTGGGGACCATTCAGGCTTGTTCGCATTTGTGTTCCTCACGTGTTGCCCCAAAAATGAGGTGATTTGATAAAATGCTATGCCCAAGATTACCATCCGAGTGCCAGCGGGGAAGTGGGTCAAATAGCCTCGGCTATCACTTCCTTATGTCTGGTCATGATGGTCAAGCGGATTAAGTTGTCCCTGTACATACCAGTTGCGTTGCTCCTGGCAGTATGGGTTCGAGTCACTTCTGGGGTGTGAGTTTTCAGTTGCATATTGTCCTGGGGACCATTCAGGCTTGTTCGAATATATATATATATATATATATATATATATATATATATATATATATATATATTATTAAATATGACCGAAAAAGTAAGATTAATAATTCTAACACGAATTTTCTCAATCTTTCGTACATTACGCTTCACTGTTGGAGGTAAATCAAAAATCACTTCTCCAAAATTCATTTTTATTTCTAGTCTGACGCGACACGGGCGCGTTTCGTAAAACTTATTACATTTTCAAAGACTTCACAAATACACAACTGATTAGAACTTACGTCTCTCTGATATTATATCTACATTTGAGTGAGGTGGGAAGGGTGATGTGGCATTAACACAAGACAGAACAGGAGGGGATATTAATAGGGTATTAAAAGTATCAACACAAGACAGAACAGAAACAATGGGTATTGAATAGAAGTGTTTGTAGAAAGCCTATTGGTCCATATTTCTTGATGCTTCTATATTGGAGCGGAGTCTTGAGGTGGGTAGAATATAGTTGTGCAATAATTGGCTGTTGATTGCTGGTGTTGACTTCTTGATGTGTAGTGCCTCGCAAACGTCAAGCCGCCTGCTTTGCGAGGCACTACACATCAAGAAGTCAACACCAGCAATCAACAGCCAATTATTGCACAACTATATTCTACCCACCTCAAGACTCCGCTCCAATATAGAAGCATCAAGAAATATGGACCAATAGGCTTTCTACAAACACTTCTATTCAATACCCATTGTTT
The DNA here is from genome assembly GCF_040958095.1 of Procambarus clarkii. Taxonomy (NCBI): domain Eukaryota; kingdom Metazoa; phylum Arthropoda; class Malacostraca; order Decapoda; family Cambaridae; genus Procambarus; species Procambarus clarkii. The sequence goes on from NW_027189331.1 coordinate 205,705, forward strand.
CTGTTCTGTCTTGTGTTGATACTTTTAATACCCTATTAATATCCCCTCCTGTTCTGTCTTGTGTTAATGCCACATCACCCTTCCCACCTCACTCAAATGTAGATATAATATCAGAGAGACGTAAGTTCTAATCAGTTGTGTATTTGTGAAGTCTTTGAAAATGTAATAAGTTTTACGAAACGCGCCCGTGTCGCGTCAGACTAGAAATAAAAATGAATTTTGGAGAAGTGATTTTTGATTTACCTCCAACAGTGAAGCGTAATGTACGAAAGATTGAGAAAATTCGTGTTAGAATTATTAATCTTACTTTTTCGGTCATATTTAATAATATATGTCTACAGGAAAGACTGCTACCAAAATATACTAATATATATATATGTATATATATATATATGTATATATATATGTATATATATATATATGTATATATATATATGTATATATATATATGTATATATATATATGTATATATATATATGTATATATATATATATGTATATATATATATATATATATATATATATATATATATATATATATATATATATATATATATATATATATATATATATATGTATATATATAATATTAATATTATATATCCTGCCTGAAATGCTGCGTGTACTAGTGGCTTTACAAGATAGTTCTTATAAAGATAGCATTTTGTGGTTATTCTCTATATCTGGTTCACCTAACAGTAAATAAGTACCTGGGAGTTAGACAGCTGCTATGGGCTGCTTCCTAGGGATGTGTGTGTGTGTTTGTATTCATGTTGAATTTTACAAAGTAGGAAGAGATGTTTGTAAAAAAAAAATCAAATATTTTTGAAAGTATAAGTAGATTTGATATTTTTCTCTAATTGTTTATTTCTGCTGTCTCGCCTCCTTTATAAAATGGCATCATTCTTGCTTTTTTAAGGATATCAGGAAAAGTAAGGCACTCCAGAGATTTGTTGACTCCTTCCTAGTGTTGCCTAGCCCAGCCCAGCCTAGACAAGGCAGGCTGGGCATCCTAGCCTCATGCAGCTTAGCCCCCACCTACATGTAGCATCCCAGTCCATGCTAAGTGATCATTACCTTACTGGCTGTGTTTTCTCTTCAGCCCTGAATGTAATGTGGTGGAACATAAGCAGATACATATCAGGTCTTAGAGAATCTGTACTTCATACATTTCTTAATAATGTCTCACAAATATTTAAATAATTAAACAAAAATTGTATAATAACTTCATATTATTCTTGCAATTTATTTTTGCATTTTTTTTTTACAAAATTTACATTTTAAAAGATTACCTCTATTTTTAGATTGATGACTTGAAGACTACAGTGCCATCCACAGCAAATCATGGTCTTAAAATATCTCCTAGCAATGACGAGACCAATTTTCACAGAGATCAAATTTTTGCTAAGCAGTAGTCACAGGTAAATATATATTATATATATAATATTATATATATAAAATTAACTACTTCATTGCTCAAAGCACCTTTAGACATTCTGAGAGTTGTGCAATTTTATTAATTAATTAATTAGGCTATATTTTAATGTTTTGTAATGTTTTCATTACTTTTTTTGTTTTGAAATATAAATTGTTGAGTTTTGAAACATTTTGACATTAACTATACCTGAATATTTATAAACAAAAAAATACCAGAACTATGTCCTTGACAATTGCACTAAGAAGTCTTTGCCAAAATCAGGTGCTCAGTGCAGTAGTTAAAAACTTAAAAGTTGTACCACCTCTGGTGCAAGATTAGGGACCCATAGCCTCAGAGAAGAAAATAGAGAGTACTCAGAGAAGGCCTTGAATAATAGGCAGGCTGTTTGTGTGTGTTTCGACGGTAAGCTTGCTGACACCAAATGTAGTTACCTAAGTGTAGTTACAGGATTAGAGCTACGCTCGTGGTGTCCCGTCTACCCGGCACTCTTTGTCACATAATGCTTTGAAACTACTGACGGTCTTGGCCGCCACCACCTTCTCACTTAACTTGTTCCAACCGTGTACCACTCTGTATGCGAAAGGAAATTTTTTTATATTTCTTTGGCATCTTTGTTTAGTTAGTTTAAATCTATGACCTTTTGTTCTTGAAGTTCCAGGTCTCGGGAAATCTTCCCTATTGATTTTATCAATTCCTGTTACTATTTTGTACATAGTGATTTTATCACCTCTTTTTGTTGTCTTCTAGTTTTGGCATATTTAATGCCTCTGACCTCTCCACATAGCTCTTGCCCTTTAGTTCTGGGAGCCACTTAGTAGCATGTTTTTGCACCTTTTCCAGTTTGTTGATGTGCTTCTTAAGATATGGGCACCAAACAACCGCTGCATATTCTAGCCTTGGCCGAACAAAACTCGTGAACAATTTCTTTAGTATTTCGCCATCCATGTATTTAAACAAAATTCTGAAGTTAGAAAGCGTGGCATAGGCTCCTCACACAACGTTCTTTATGTGGGCCTCAAGTGATAGTTTTCTATCTAGAATCAACCCTAGACCTCTTTCTTTTATCAGAATTATATAAAGATTTCTCACATAATTTGTAGGTTGTGTGGGATCTATGTTCTATTCCACATTCCATAACATGGCATTTATTCACATTAAATTTCATTTGCCAAGTGGTGCTCCATATACTTATTTTGTCCAGGTCTTCTTGAAGGGCATGACAATCATCTAAATTTCTTATCCATCCCATTATCTTAGCATCATCAGCAAACATGTTTATATAATTCTGTATTCCAACTGGTAGATCATTTATGTAGACAATGAACATTTCTGGTGCATGTACTGTGGTACTCCACTTGTGACACTTCTCCAGTCCGATTGCCTCTGATTACTGCCCTCATTTTTCTATCAGTCAGAAAATTTTTCATCCATGTTAGAAGCTTACCTGTCACCCATCCAAAATTTTCTAGTTTCCAGAACAACCTCTTATGTGGAACTCTGTCCAAAGCCTTTTTTATGTCTAGATAGATGCAGTCAACCCAACTACCTTTTTCCTTTAAAATCTCTGTGGCTCAATCATAGAAACTGAGTAAATTCGATACACAGGATCTTCCAGATCGAAAACAATACTGTCTGTGTGATATTATATAATTTCTCTCAAGGTGTTCTACCCATTTAGTTTTTATTATTTTTTTTTTTTTCAATCCTTTCACTGTTACACTTGTCAATGATTCAGGTCTATAACTGAGAGAGGTGGGGTCTTCCCTGTTGCCACTTTTGTAGATTGGAACTATGTTAGCCTTTTTCCACATGTTTGCTATGACTCCTGTACACAGGGATGCCTGAAAGATCAGGTGAAGTGGAAGGCTGAGCTCAGATGCACATTCTCTCAGAACCCATGGTGAAACTCCATCTGGACCAACTGCTTTGTTCTTACTTAGCTACTTTAGCATATTTTCCACTTCATCTCTAGACACCTCTATACGCTCTATGATGTTCTCAGAAATTCTTATAGTGTCTGGTTCTCTTAAGATTTCATTTTGTATAAACACACTTTGGAACTTTTGGTTTAATGTTTCACACATTGCATTATAATTTTCTGTGAATCTGTTTCCTATTTTCAACCTCTGGATATTATCCTTTACCTGCAATTTGTTGTTTATGAATTTGTAGAATAGACCCAGTTCTGTTTTACATTTATCCATTATCCCTTTTTAAAAATTTCTTTCTGCCTCTTCCCTTACTGCTGTATAGTTGTTTCTCGCATCTTTGTATCGCTGGTATGATTGGGGGTTTGGCTTCTTTCTATTTTGATACCTGCTTGATGGGGTTCTGCTCTTCTACTCCCCAAGCCCGGCCCGAGGCCAGGCTCGACTTGTGAGAGTTTGGTCCACCAGGCTGTTGCTTGGAGCGGCCCGCAGGGCCACATACCCACAACATCCCGGCTGATCCGGAACTTCTCTTAGAAAACAGTCCAGTTTTCTCCTGAAGATGTCCACAGTTGTTCCGGCAGGAACAACCGTGCAACCGTGCTCTGAAGGGGAAAGTGAATACTGAGCAGTACTCGAGACGGGACAACATAAGTGACTTGAAGAGTACAACCATTGTGATGGGATCCCTGGATTTGAAAGTTCTCATAATCCATCCGATCATTTTTCTGGCCGACGCAATATTTGCTTGGTTATGCTCCCTAAACATTAGATCGTCGGACATCATTATTCCCAAATCCTTGACATGCTGTTTTTCTACTATGGGAAGATTCGATTGTGTTTTGTACCCTGTATTATGTTTCAGATCCTCATTTTTGCCATACCTGAAATTTATCACTGTTAAACATCATGTTATTTTCTGCTGCCCAATCGAAAACTTTGTTGACATCTGTTTGTAGTTTTTCAATGTCTTTCATTCCATTTTTGTGTCTTTTGGTCTGTGGCCCTCTCTCAATTTCTGTTGAACCAATCCTGTTTTCTGGCCCTGCATCTCTGTTTTGGTATGAATGTTTGTGTGCCTTCATTGTATATTTTGCAAAATTTGGCATACATTTAATTTACTTCCCTGTCTAGCAACAAGTCTGCCTAATTACTTATTAAAAAAAATTTGAAGTTCCCCATAGTGACCTCTCTCTCTTGAAATCAAGTTTATCAACTGTTTCAATGTCCCCATTTTCTGTGTGTGTGTGTTTGGAGGCTAAGCTTGCTGATACCATGTGTGTGTGTGTTTGGAGGCTAAGCTTGCTGATACCATGTGTGTGTGTGTGTGTGTTTGGAGGCTAAGCTTGCTGATACCGTGTGTGTCTGTGTTTGGAGGCTAAGCTTGCTGATACCATGTATGTGTGTGTGTTTGGAGGCTAAGCTTGCTGATACCGTTTGTGTGTGTGTGTGTTTAGAGGCTAAGCTTGCTGATACCATGTGTGTATTTGGAGGCTAAGCTTGCTGATACCATGTGTGTGTGTGTTTGGAGGCTAAGCTTGCTGATACCATGTGTGTGTGTGTGTTTGGAGGCTAAGTTTGCTGATACCATGTGTGTATTTGGAGGCTAAGCTTGCTGATACCATGTGTGTGTGTGTTTGGAGGCTAAGCTTGCTGATACCATGTGTGTGTGTGTGTGTTTGGAGGCTAAGTTTGCTGATACCATGTGTGTGTGTGTGTTTGGAGGCTAAGTTTGCTAACACCGTGTGTGTACTCACCTGTTTAAATAATAATAGGGGTGTGTACCACCTCAGGTGCAATTGTAGGGACCCACAGCCTTGAAGAAAATAGAGTATTCAGAGAAGACCTTGTGGATTCTCACTGAACACTAATCTTTTCTTCTCCTATCACCCCTCTTATTTTGTTTTATGCTGTATTCTATTATATATCATATAAATACATAGCCAAATGGCAATATTTATTATGTCTATACAAAAAGAAGACATCCACTTTATTTTTTTTCTCTCCTTTGTTTCTATGTGGATTTTGTTGTGACTAATAATTCTCCTCCTTCCCATCAACAGGTCTTCCTCACTGGGCTTGCTCGGCTTTTGTGTTACTGTGAGGGTGCCATCATCGTTTACCCTTCAAGACTGACTCATGCTGGCATTGCATTTGTGGACTTCCCTTCACAGTAAACAGTCCTTCTCCATATGGTGATTGTCCAGGACAAGCAGGGTGTGACTGCCATCTTGGAGAAGCAGGGTCTTTTAATATGAAGAATCTTCCGTCTTCTCTACTTACGCTAGCTTGTGCCGGCCTTGCATTCTTGTTACTTCATGGCCCTTGGGCCTTTTTTATTTATTTTACATAATAAATTTTGTTATTAATGCCCGTGTTTCACAAGAGATCCTTAACATTTTAAGCATCAATTGTATTGACTAATGTACGTCTTCTAACCTTTAAGACATAAATAGACAAGACATAGATAAATGAGTGAATAATACTGAGTGACTAGGTTAGGGCGAGGAACATAGTACAGTGTCTGGCTTTGGAAGAATGCCTACTGTTTTAGAAACCTTATTGCCATGATCATAATCGTATGGGTTAAAAAGCATTTGTTGTCACTCCTACACTGTGGCTTGTTGAGCTTGAAAGCTTTGCTCCTTGTTCGTGTTACATCTGACCTTTTGAAGAAATTGTATGAATCAATATCCTCCAAATTGTTCAGTATTTTAAAGGTTTCGCTCTATTACTCTCTCATTTGCATATATCTAAGCATATAGATTAGATATAGATTTAGATTAGATTTTTTAGTCAGGTAAAGGTACATACATTGCAGATGAGTTACAAAGGGAAAGATAATGACTAGAGTTCACTAGCTCTATTGGAAGAGAAACGTCTGCAAGACAAGTGTGGGCAAAAATTAAGGTAGCTAAGGGGACAGAGCGGCTCACAACGACCCCCAGGGTAAGGCTGAAGAACTAATTCACAAGTGGAGTGATGCAGCATCATCCTCCTCCCTCCCTGCAGAAGTAAGCAGGGAACAGCTCCTCCGACATAATGACAGAAGGATTAGGATAACAAGAGCACAATCTAGTGATGACGAGTATGGGGAACCAATTACAGCCAAGGAAGTAAAGGGGGCTATGAAAAGGGTAAAAGTACAGCACCTGGTGAAGATGGCGTCACCTACGACATACTCAATGCACTGTGTGAAGTGTCTGGCAATCCACTACTCCACCTGTTTAACAAGTCATTCCTATGTGGAGTGTTGCCCACACAATGGAAACATGCAATAATGGTCCCAATACCGAAACCCAATGACCCTGGCAATTATAGACCTATCAGTCTCATGTAATGCACTTGGAAGATGCTTGAAAGGATCATCCTAAACCGACTATTGCACAAAATAGGCAGGTTAGGGGAGGGGTCAATGGGTTTGTTAAAGGACGGAGGACAGCAAACTATAGTTAATTACCTTGCTAATGATACAGCTAAGTACTCCCAATAAACTCGCACCTCGGGGCAAAATTTTAAAATTTAAAATACAATACCTAAAGCCACTAATACGCATAGCGTTTCGGGCAAGTATATACGAAGTAAAACCCAAACAAAGAACTGACTCCGTAGGACCCATAAAAGATGAGACTAACAATTTTAAGTTGTATGATAAAAGGGCGGCAAACACTCTCAATGAATACCTAACATCAGTGTTCACACTAGAAAGCTTGAATGACATCCCATCACCAACACAAATGTTTGTCGGAGGTAAGGAGAATGAATTAAGAGAAATACCAATTACACGCGACACAATCAGGAAGAGCATTGACAAACTAAAAGACTCAGAAGCCCAAAGTGTAAATGGATTTAAGTCCCAAGTCGTAAAGGAACTGGCAAATGAATTGGGTGGTTGTAGGTTGGGTGGTTAATATCCCCCGGGGGGATATTAATAGGGTATTAAAAGTATCAACACAGGACAGAACACGAAACAATGGATATAAATTGGATAAGTTTAGATTTAGGAAAGACTTGGGTAAATACTGGTTCAGTAACAGGGTTGTTGATTTGTGGAACCAATTGCCGCGTAACATTGTGGAGGTGGGGTCCCTCGATTGTTTCAAGCACGGGTTGGACAAGTATATGAGTGGGATTGGGTGGTTATAGAATAGGAGCTGCCTCGTATGGGCCAATAGGCCTTCTGCAGTTACCTTTGTTCTTATGTTCTTATGTTCTAATGGACATAACCGGGGGGATATTAATAGGGTATTAAAAGTATCAACACAGGACAGAACACGAAACAATGGGTATAAATTGGATAAGTTTAGATTTAGGAAAGACTTGGGTAAATACTGGTTCAGTAACAGGGTTGTTGATTTGTGGAATTAAGCGTAATGTGCCGCGTAACATTGTGGAGGTGGGGTCCCTCGATTGTTTCAAGCACGGGTTGGACAAGTATATGAGTGGGATTGGGTGGTTATAGAATAGGAGCTGCCTCGTATGGGCCAATAGGCCTTCTGCAGTTACCTTGGTTCTTATGTTCTTATGTAGGTAGGAGCTGCCTCGTATGGGCCGGTGGGCCTTCTGCAGTTGTCTTTGTTCTTGTGTTCTTGTGTTCTTATGTTGAGTAGCAACATTTGCAAATTTGCAGATGATACAAAAATAGGTAGGGAAATTAACACGGAAGAAGACTCACTATCACTTCAAGTTGATCTAAATAGGGTTTTGAAATGGTCAAAAGATTGACAGATGCAGTTTAATGCTGATAAATGTAAAGTTTTGAGACTAGGTAATGATGATAGTTACAAGATACGAGCTAGATGGTGTTGAGATTGCGAAGTCGGATTGTGAAAGGGATCTGGGAGTTATGATTAGTAAGAATTTAAAACAAAAGAATCAATGCATGAATGCTCGTAATAAGGCAAATAGGACACTGGGATTTATTAATCGAAGTGTTAGTAACAAGACACCTGGTGTGGTTCTTCAGCTATATCTTGCTCTGGTTAGGCCCCATTTACATTATGCAGTTCAGTTTTGGTCGCCATATTATATAATGAATATAAATTCACTTGAACGTGTCTAGAGTAGGGTGACTAAGTTAATTCCCCAAAATAGAAATCTTTTATATGAAGAAAGATTAACAAAGCTTAAATTGCATTCACTGGAAAAGCGAAGAGTTAGGGGTGATATGATAGAGGTTTACAAGTGGATGAATGGACATAACAAAGGGGATATTAGTAGGGTATTAAAAGTATCAACACATGACAGAACACAAAACAATGGGTATAAATTGGATAAGTTTAGATTTAGGAAAGACTTGGGTAAATACTGGTTTGGCAACAGGGTTGTTGATTTGTGGAACCAATTACCGCGTAACGTGGTGGAGGTGGGGTCCCTCGATTGTTTCAAGCGTGGGTTGGACATGTATATGAGTGGGTTTGGGTGGTTATAGATAGGAGCTGCCTCGTATGGGCCAATAGGCCTTCTGCAGTTACCTTTATTCTTATGCTCTTAATTCACTATGCTTGCCAGTGAAACTCCTTTTCAGAAAATCGCTGGACCATGGAATAGTTCCCCTAGTAATAATTGAAGGTGATGTAGTGATCGAGTAATCCTTATACTCCATTATCTCATCATCTTAATGGCATAACTAATTACACAAGCATTAATCCTATCCCTATTTACAGGTAACGGTTTTCCACCCTTCTATATCTTACTGTGAGGTGTCGTCACCGTACATAAGCAAGCGACTTGAGAATAGCACATTACGGGCTATTCATGCCCGTGCCACCTCTTGGGTGGCTTAATCTTTATAAATAAATCAGAATAGCACACACCACACGGGAGACATCTCCCGTCACGCAGGGTGCAGTCGCACCTCCACAGATCTCCAGTATCAGCTCTTGATATTGGTAATGGCTCAAAAGGGCCACCACTTACGGGGTATTCATGCCCGTGTCACCTCTTGGGTGGCTTAATCTTCATCAATCAATCGAATAGCACACAGTACAATCTCCAGTCAAGAATGTAGCACTCGGCGTGTACAGTTCTAATCGACCCAAGACGCTACAGCCTCGACACAGAGCAGACAGCAGACTACGACCGTTGTTCAGGTCCATGTAAACTACATCTACCCGAAGTCCTTCGTCTGAATAGCCAGTTACCAGTTACAGGAGATACTTTTTCACCCACAGAGTTATTAACTCATGGAACCGCCTACCCACCGAAGCGGTACGTGGCAAAACGATGCTGATTTTCAAAATATACCTGGAAAAGATCATTCCTCCCTACACCTGGGGGGTACCTTCGTTAAAGTAAAAAGGTATACAGAAATAACAAAGAAAATAGATATGAATACTATTACCTTCGATGTTAGTAGTAGTTGTGCAAGTGAGGAGAAAGAAAAAATATTACGGAGTTCATGGATGAAAGTAGATTGATAATATTATCTTGGAACGTTAATGGATTAAAAACTAGAGCGGTGGATATACACTATTATACTCTTAGAGAGAATATTAACATAGCAGCACTCCAGGAAACTGGGGATAGGGATGGTAACAATCTGAACATGAAGATGAACATGTTGAACATGAAGATGTTCAACTGCTGGGCGAGCCCTCTCCTACTCATCTGAGGGGAGGGAGATTAGATTATGCTTGTTTGATAAATGCTGAGGGCATAGAGGAGAATTGTCTTACTGTGGATGAAATGCTAAGAGATTTTGCATTACAAATACAGCTTAAACTAGATAAAAAGCATGCCTGCCTTCAGAGGAAAAGCTTAAAGTTTAATAAGGGAGAATTAAGGGGTCTTGTTGGTCATATTAAGTCTTGGTATGATACTTATAAGCCAGTTTCGGCAGAAGCATTTTATTAAGATTTAATTAAGGAGGTAGATGTATTTAATGCAACATTGAACCGGAAAACATCTGGTATAGAATAGCCCGGACAAGTATATTAGCGGGTTGGACAAGTATATGAGTGGGATTGGGTGGTTATAGAATAGGAGCTGCCTCGTATGGGCCAATAGGCCTTCTGCAGTTACCTTTGTTCTTATGTTCTTATGTTCTTAAAAGCATCCCCCCATAAAAGTGTGCGGAGAAGAGAAAGGAAATTTGGAGCAAGTATTGGCAGGAGTTTGCAGAGAAAGTTAGGAGTAACAAGCTTGAAGGAAATCTGGCAAGACATAAATGAAATAAGGGGTAAAAAGCAGAATTTTGTTGCACATCCTGACCCGTAAGGAATTGCAAAAGGTCTCGTAAATAAATGGGCGGAAGCTGCCAAACTTAGTTCATTTAATTACCCGCTGTAACGAGAGAGTCGTTTGATTCTTGGAAAGATCTAAGAAAGGATTTTATACTTACAGCAGGTAACAGTGGTGATGTCACTTGCACAGGTATTACCAGAGAAGAACTAATAACGGCGATTAAAGTTGGGAAATCTACCGCCCCTGGGGAGGATGGAGTAACTTATGAAATACTTAATGAACCTGCCATTATGACGAAAAGCCCGCTGTTAGACCTCTTTAATATTAGTTATAAAGAGGGCAGAATTCCCAGTAAATGAAAAAGAACTATGATCATCCTTATCCCTAAAGCCAATGGAGAGTACAGACCTGTGTCTTTAACCTCGTGTTTTTGTAAATTGATGGAGAGGATCATTTTAAATAAACTTTTGTATATAATAGGTGATCAGCTGTCTAATAATTTTTCGGGTTCCTCAGAGGAAAAAGTACCTCTGACTGTATTATTAAATGTCTAGCTAATGGTAATGATTATTATAGAATTTTTATTGATTTATAAGGAGCTTTTGATAAAGCCAACAAAGAGGTTATTTTATATGAATTAGCTGGTCTTGGTGTTGAAGGGAGATTATTGCGCTGGATAGGGGATTATCTTCAGGAAAGGAAGGCTCAGGTGTGGTATCAAGGTTGTATGGTTCAAGGTATCAAGGTCAAGAACTCTGCACACCTCAGGGAGGAGTGTTGAGTCTCACCCTGTTTAATGTACTAATGAATAAGATAGCATCTGAGAAATACTCAAATTGGGTAACTCCAATCATATATGCTGATGATATTTTGTTTCAGGGCAAAGATATTTCAAAGATTCAAACAGTGTTGGACAATTTCGGAAACCAGTGTCACCACATGGGACTAGTGGTTAATGAAGACAAAACTAAAGTTTGAATGTAGAAGTCGGAGGCCCATTATATTGGAAATAAACGGTAAAAATATAGTTAATATATATAAATATTTAGGCATATATGTTGGATATACCTATGAGAGTTTGGAAACTGAGATGAACAGACTGTTGAGTCAATGTCGGAAGAGATTACAACCTCTGAAGGCCTTGGCATGCTGTGGAAAGGAGTGGGAGTCCAAGTGCTACGAATGATGTACTTGAGTACTGTAAGATTTCTTATTGATTATGCTGCACCTGTCATTTCTTGTTTTGGTAAAGGTAGGATGGGCAAGTTGGAGAAGATACAAAATGAAGCCGTTGGGGGTCGTTGTGAGCCGCTGCTACCTTAATTTTTGCCCACACTTGTCTTGCAGACGTTTCTCTTCCAATAGAGCTAGTGAACTCTAGTCAATGTCTTTCCCTTTGTAACTCATCTGCAATGTATGTACCTTTACCTGACTAAAAAATCTAATCTAAATCTATATCTAATCTATATGCTTAGATATATGCAAATGAGAGAGTAATAGAGCGAAACCTTTAAAATACTGAACAATTTGGAGGATATTGATTCATACAATTTCTTCAAAAGGTCAGATGTAACACGAACAAGGAGCAAAGGTTTCAAGCTCAACAAGCCACAGTGTAGGAGTGACAACAAATGCTTTTTAACCCATACGATTATGATCATGGAAATAAGGTTTCTAAAACAGTAGGCATTCTTCCAAAGCCAGACACTGAACTATGTTCCTCGCCCTAACCTAGTCACTCAGTATTATTCACTCATTTATCTATGTCTTGTCTATTTATGTCTTAAAGGTTAGAAGACGTACATTAGTCAATACAATTGGTGCTTAAAATGTTAAGGATCTCTTGTGAAACACGGGTATTAATAAAAAATTTTATTATGTAAAATAAATAAAAAAGGCCCAAGGGCCATGAAGTAACAAGAATGCAAGGCCGGCACAAGCTGGCGTAAGTAGAGAAGACGGAAGATTCTTCATATTAAAAGACCTTGCTTATCCAAGATGGCAGTCACACCCTGCTTGTCCTGGACAATCACCATATGGAGAAGGACTGTTTACTGTGAAGGGAAGTCCACAAATGCAATGCCAGCATGAGTCAGTCTTGAAGGGTAAACGATGATGGCACCCTCACAGTAACACAAAAGCCGAGCAAGCCCAGTGAGGAAGACCTGTTGATGGGAAGGAGGAGAATTATTAGTCACAACAAAATCCACATAGAAACAAAGGAGAGAAAAAAAATAAAGTGGATGTCTTCTTTTTGTATAGACATAATAAATATTGCCATTTGGCTATGTATTTATATGATATATAATAGAATACAGCATAAAACAAAATAAGAGGGGTGGTAGGAGAAGAAAAGATTAGTGTTCAGTGAGAATCCACAAGGTCTTCTCTGAATACTCTATTTTCTTCAAGGCTGTGGGTCCCTACAATTGCACCAGAGGTGGTACACACCCCTATTATTATTTAAACAGGTGAGTACACACACGGTGTTAGCAAACTTAGCCTCCAAACACACACACACACATGGTATCAGCAAACTTAGCCTCCAAACACACACACACACATGGTATCAGCAAGCTTAGCCTCCAAACACACACACACATGGTACCAGCAAGCTTAGCCTCCAAATACACACATGGTATCAGCAAGCTTAGCCTCTAAACACACACACACATACACACATGGTATCAGCAAGCTTAGCCTCCAAACACACACACACATGGTATCAGCAAGCTTAGCCTACAAATACACACATGGTATCAGCAAGCTTAGCCTCCAAACACACACACACACATGGTGTCAGCAAGCTTAGCCTCCAAACACACACACACACATGGTATCAGCAAGCTTAGCCTCCAAACACACACACACACACATGGTATGAGCAAGCTTAGCCTCCAAACACACACACACACATGGTATCAGCAAACTTAGCCTCCAAACACACACACTCACATGGTATCAGCAAGCTTAGCCTCCAAACACACACACACACACACACACACATGGTACCAGCAAACTTAGCCTCCAAACACACACACACACATGGTATCAGCAAGCTTAGCCTCCAAACACACACACACACATGGTATCAGCAAGCTTAGCCTCCAAATACACACATGGTATCATCAAGCTTAGCCTCTAAACACACACACACACACACAAATGGTATCAGCATGCTTAGCCTCCAAACACACACACACACACATGGTATCAGCAAGCTTAGCCTCCAAACACACACACACACACACACACACATGGTATCAGCAAGCTTAGCCTCCAAACACACACACACACACACATGGTATCAGCAAGCTTAGCCTCCAAACACACACACACACACATGGTATCAGCAAGCTTAGCCTCCAAACACACACACACACATGGTATCAGCAAACTTAGCCTCCAAACACACACACACACGGTATCAGCAAGCTTAGCCTCCAAACACACACACACACACACATGGTATCAGCAAGCTTAGCCTCCAAACACACACACATACATGGTATCAGCAAGCTTAGCCCCCAAACACAGACACACACGGTATCAGCAAGCTTAGCCTCCAAACACACACACACACACACATGGTATCAGCAAGCTTAGCCTCCAAACACACACACATGGTATCAGCAAGCTTAGCCTCCAAACACACACACACAGAAAATGGGGACATTGAAACAGTTGATAAACTTGATTTCAAGAGAGAGAGGTCACTATGGGGAACTTCAAATTTTTTTTAATAAGTAATTAGGCAGACTTGTTGCTAGACAGGGAAGTAAATTAAATGTATGCCAAATTTTGCAAAATATACAATGAAGGCACACAAACATTCATACCAAAACAGAGATGCAGGGCCAGAAAACAGGATTGGTTCAACAGAAATTGAGAGAGGGCCACAGACCAAAAGACACAAAAATGGAATGAAAGACATTGAAAAACTACAAGCAGATGTCAACAAAGTTTTCGATTGGGCAGCAGAAAATAACATGATGTTTAACAGTGATAAATTTCAGGTATGGCAAAAATGAGGATCTGAAACATAATACAGGGTACAAAACACAATCGAATCTTCCCACAGTAGAAAAACAGCATGTCAAGGATTTGGGAATAATGATGTCCGACGATCTAATGTTTAGGGAGCATAACCAAGCAAATATTGCGTCAGCCAGAAAAATGATCGGATGGATTATGAGAACTTTCAAATCCAGGGATCCCATCACAATGGTTGTACTCTTCAAGTCACTTATGTTGTCCCGTCTCGAGTACTGCTCAGTATTCACTTCCCCCTTCAGAGCAGGAGAGATTGCTGAAATAGAGGGAATACAGAGAACATATACGGCACGCATAGACGAGATAAAACACCTAAATTATTGGGATCGTCTCAAAGCTCTCCAAATGTACTCTCTAGAAAGGAGACGAGAGAGATACCAAATAATATACACATGGAAGATACTGGAGGGCCAGGTCCCAAATCTACACAGCATTATAACAACGTACTGGAGTGAACGATATGGAAAAAAATGCAAGATTGAACCAGTGAAGAGCAGAGGTGCCACAGGCACAATCAGAGAGCACTGTATAAACATCAGAGGTCCGCGGTTGTTCAACGTCCTCCCAGCGACTATAAGAAATATTGCCGGAACAACTGTGGACATCTTCAGGAGAAAACTGGACTGTTTTCTAAGAGAAGTTCCTGATCAGCCAGGCTGTGGTGGGTATGTGGCCCTGCGGGCCGCTCCAAGCAACAGCCTGGTGGACCAAACTCTCACAAGTCGAGCCTGGCCTCGGGCCGGGCTTGGGGAGTAGAAGAGCAGAACCCCATCAAGCAGGCATCAACATAGAAAGAAGCCAAACCCCCAATCATACCAGCGATACAAAGATGCGAGAAACAACTATACAGCAGTAAGGGGAGAGGCAGAAAGAAATGTTTAAAAAGGGATAATGGATAAATGTAAAACAGAACTGGGCCTATTCTACAAATTCATAAACAACAAATTGCAGGTAAAGGATAATATCCAGAGGTTGAAAATAGGAAACAGATTCACAGAAAATGATAATGCAATGTGTGAAACATTAAACCAAAAGTTCCAAAGTGTGTTTATACAAAATGAAATCTTAAGAGAACCAGACACAATAAGAATTTCTGAGAACATCATAGAGCGTATAGAGGTGTCTAGAGATGAAGTGGAAAATATGCTAAAGTAGCTAAGTAAGAACAAAGCAGTTGGTCCAGATGAAGTTTCACCATGGGTTCTGAGAGAATGTGCATCTGAGCTCAGCCTTCCACTTCACCTGATCTTTCAGGCATCCCTGTGTATAGGAGTCATAGCAAACATGTGGAAAAAGGCTAACATAGTTCCAATCTACAAAAGTGGCAACAGGGAAGACCCCACCCCTCTCAGTTATAGACCTGAATCATTGACAAGTGTAACAGTGAAAAGATTGAACAAAAAAAATAATAAAAACTAAATGGGTAGAACACCTGGAGAGAAATTATATAATATCACACAGACAGTATTGTTTTCGATCTGGAAGATCCTGTGTATCGAATTTACTCAGTTTCTATGATTGAGCCACAGAGATTTTAAAGGAAAAAGGTAGTTGGGTCGACTGCATCTATCTAGACATAAAAAAGGCTTTCGACAGAGTTCCACATAAGAGGTTGTTCTGGAAACTAGAAAATTTTGGATGGGTGACAGGTAAGCTTCTAACATGGATGAAAAATTTTCTGACTGATAGAAAAATGAGGGCAGTAATCAGAGGCAATCGGACTGGAGAAGTGTCACAAGTGGAGTACCACAGTACATGCACCAGAAATGTTCATTGTCTACATAAATGATCTACCAGTTGGAATACAGAATTATATAAACATGTTTGCTGATGATGCTAAGATAATGGGATGGATAAGAAATTTAGATGATTGTCATGCCCTTCAAGAAGACCTGGACAAAATAAGTATATGGAGCACCACTTGGCAAATGAAATTTAATGTGAATAAATGCCATGTTATGGAATGTGGAATAGAACATAGATCCCACACAACCTACAAATTATGTGAGAAATCTTTATATAATTCTGATAAAAGAAAGAGGTCTAGGGTTGATTCTAGATAGAAAACTATCACTTGAGGCCCACATAAAGAACGTTGTGTGAGGAGCCTATGCCACGCTTTCTAACTTCAGAATTTTGTTTAAATACATGGATGGCGAAATACTAAAGAAATTGTTCACGAGTTTTGTTCGGCCAAGGCTAGAATATGCAGCGGTTGTTTGGTGCCCATATCTTAAGAAGCACATCAACAAACTGGAAAAGGTGCAAAGACATGCTACTAAGTGGCTCCCAGAACTAAACGGCAAGAGCTATGTGGAGAGGTCAGAGGCATTATATATGCCAAAACTAGAAGACAACAAAAAGAGGTGATAAAATCACTATGTACAAAATAGTAACAGGAATTGATAAAATCGACAGGGAAGATTTCCCGAGACCTGGAACTTCAAGAACAAAAGGTCATAGATTTAAACTAACTAAACAAAGATGCCAAAGAAATATAAAAAAATTTCCTTTCGCATACAGAGTGGTACACGGTTGGAACAAGTTAAGTGAGAAGGTGGTGGCGGCCAAGACCGTCAGTAGTTTCAAAGCATTATGTGACAAAGAGTGCCGGGTAGACGGGACACCACGAGCGTAGCTCTAATCCTGTAACTACACTTAGGTAACTACATTTGGTGTCAGCAAGCTTACCGTCGAAACACACACAAACAGCCTGCCTATTATTCAAGGCCTTCTCTGAGTACTCTCTATTTTCTTCTCTGAGGCTATGGGTCCCTAATCTTGCACCAGAGGTGGTACAACTTTTAAGTTTTTAACTACTGCACTGAACACCTGATTTTGGCAAAGACTTCTTAGTGCAATTGTCAAGGACATAGTTCTGGTATTTTTTTGTTTATAAATATTCAGGTATAGTTAATGTCAAAATGTTTCAAAACTCAACAATTTATATTTCAAAACAAAAAAAGTAATGAAAACATTACAAAACATTAAAATAAAGCCTAATTAATTAATTAATAAAATAGCACAACTCTCAGAATGTCTAAAGGTGCTTTGAGCAATGAAGTAGTTAATTTTATATATATAACATTATATATATAATATATATTTACCTGTGACTACTGCTTAGCAAAAATTTGATCTCTGTGAAAATTGGTCTCGTCATTGCTAGGAGATATTTTAAGACCATGATTTGCTGTGGATGGCACTGTAGTCTTCAAGTCATCAATCTAAAAATAGAGGTAATCTTTTAAAATGTAAATTTTGTATAAAAAAAAATGCAAAAATAAATTGCAAGAATAATATGAAGTTATAATACAATTTTTTTTTAATTATTTAAATATTTGTGAGACATTATTAAGAAATGTATGAAGTACAGATTCTCTAAGACCTGATATGTATCTGCTTATGTTCCACCACATTACATTCAGGGCTGAAGAGAAAACACAGCCAGTAAGGTAATGATCACTTAGGATGGACTGGGATGCTACATGTAGGTGGGGGCTAAGCTGCGTGAGGCTAGGATGCCCAGCCTGCATTGTCTAGGCTGGGCTGGGCTAGGCAACACTAGGAAGGAGTCAACAAATCTCTGGAGTGCCTTACTTTTCCTGATATCCTTAAAAAAGCAAGAATGATGCCATTTTATAAAGGAGGCGAGACAGCAGACATAAACAATTAAAGAAAAATATCAAATCTACTTATACTTTCAAAAATATTTGATTTTTTTTTTACAAACATCTCTTCCTACTTTGTAAAATTCAACATGAATAAAAACACACACACACATCCCTAGGAAGCAGCCCATAGCAGCTGTCTAACTCCCAGGTACTTATTTACTGTTAGGTGAACCAGATATAGAGAATAACCACAAAATGCTATCTTTATAAGAACTATCTTGTAAAGCCACTAGTACACGCAGCATTTCAGGCAGGATATATAAAATATTATACATATATATATATATATATATATATATATATATATATATATATATATATATATATATATATATATATATATATAAATATATATATATATATATATATATATATATATATATATATATATATATATATATATATATATATATATATATATATATATATGAATACATACATACGGGACAAAGAGCCAGAGCTCAACCACCGCAAGCACAACTAGGTGAGTACACACACACACACACACACATTATATATATATGCGAACAAGCCTGAATGGTCCCCAGGACATATGCAACTGAAAACTCAACTGAAGTTATTATATATATATATATATATATATATATATATATATATATATATATATATATATATTTATATATATATATATATATATATATATATATATATATATATATATATATATATATATATATATATATATATATATATATATGAGTGTCAGACCATGGAGGAATGATTTTTTTTAATTTAATTTATATAAAAAATTATTCCTTCTGAAGATGTATTAATATATGAAAGTACTTAAGGAAATTCCTGTTTCAATTCTTCCTCCGTGGTCTGACACTGTCACATTTTTCATCAAGTGTTAATTTTTGTGATTTACACACACGTGGCATGTTTACACACACATTATTTATATTATATATATATATATATATATATATATATATTATATATATATATATTAAGGGAGCCGGTCGGCCGAGCGGACAGCACGCGGGACTTGTGAGCCTGTGGTCCTGGGTTCGATCCCAGGCGCCGGCGAGAAACAATGGGCAGAGTTTCTTTCACCCTATGCCCCTGTTACCTAGCAGTAAAATAGGTACCTGGGTGTTAGTCAGCTGTCACGGGCTGCTTCCTGGGGGTGGAGGCCTGGTCGAGGACCGGGCCGTGGGGACACTAAAAAGCCCCGAAATCATCTCAAGATAACCTCAAGATATATACATATATATATATATATATATATATATATATATATATATATATATATATATATATATATATATATATATATATATATATATATATATATATATATATATATATATATATGCAATTGACGATCACAAAACACTGATCATTTTATGCGGAAAATCCACAGAGAAATATGAAATGAGGTGAACGTTTCGGCTTTGTTAAAGCCTTTGTCAACACCAGACTGACCTAACGCAACTGATCTAACTGATCCCGTGGTCAGTCTGGTGTTGACAAAGGCTTTAACAAAGCCGAAACGTTCACCTCATTGCATATTTCTCTGTGGATTTTCCGCATATATATATATATATATATATATATATATATATATATATATATATATATATATTATTAAATATGACCGAAAAAGTAAGATTAATAATTCTAACACGAATTTTCTCAATCTTTCGTACATTACGCTTCACTGTTGGAGGTAAATCAAAAATCACTTCTCCAAAATTCATTTTTATTTCTAGTCTGACGCGACACGGGCGCGTTTCGTAAAACTTATTACATTTTCAAAGACTTCACAAATACACAACTGATTAGAACTTACGTATCTCTGCTATTATATCTAATATAGCTTAGATATAATAGCAGAGATACGTAAGTTCTAATCAGTTGTGTATTTGTGAAGTCTTTGAAAATGTAATAAGTTTTACGAAACGCGCCCGTGTCGCGTCAGACTAGAAATAATAATGAATTTTGGAGAAGTGATTTTTGATTTACCTCCAACAGTGAAGCGTAATGTACGAAAGATTGAGAAAATTCGTGTTAGAATTATTAATCTTACTTTTTCGGTCATATTTAATAATATATGTCTACAGGAAAGACTGCTACCAAAATATATATATATATATATATATATATATATATATATATATATATATATATATATATATATATATATATATATATATATATATATATATATATATATATATGAACCCTCAACCCTATAAGTGGAGGGTTCCTACATACTCAACCAGTGGTGGTACCCTCTATATATTAATAAAAAGGCAAGGCTATGCTAAATCTTGGCAGGGATTGGCTTGGCTAAGCTGGTCAGGGCTTGGCTAGGGTAGGAAGGACTGGTCATGTTTAAAAGCAAGGTAGGGTTAGGCTAGGCAAGACTAGGTAAGGGTATACTGGGATAGGCTTGGCTACGGTAGGCTAGGAAGAGGTAAACTAGGATAAGCAAGGCTGTGCAAGCACTATGCACAGCTAGAATGAACTATGCTAAGATGGTTTAAGCTGGGCTAGGTTAGGATAAGCTGAGTCATGCAGGGCCCCGATTGACCAGTGGAGTCTAATAGTCTAACCTTCTAGCTAGTTTGCTGACCTAAGAGTGTAAATGCCTAGCCCCTAACCTGAGATATATACAAGAGTTGTTACATTCTTGTACAGCCACTAGTACGAGTAGCGTTTCGGGCAGGTCCCTGGAATACGATCCCCGCCGCGAAGAATCGTTTTTTCATCCAAGTACACATTTTACTGTTGCGTTAAACAGAGGCTACAGTTTAGGATTTGCGCCCAGTAAATCCTCCCAGGCCAGGATACGAACCCATGACATAGCGCTCGCGGAACGCCAGGCGAGTGTCCTACCACTACACCACCTGCTGTAATATTATTATAAAAGAAATATTACTTATTATAATCGTAAATACTAAATACCTGTTGTGTTGATTTAGGGGCGACGACGATCGTGGGATCGGATGCGAGCCACAGGTGGCCTACACCATGCTTTCTAAGGCGTCCCTCTCATAACAAAAACAAATCCGTGCATTCATACACAAACAGAGACCCCGTGGTTATGCGAATACTTGCAATTCTTTTACTTAAAATAATAACAATTAGATTAATAATAATTAACATAATTTTTACTCAAGATTCACAAACATCATTAATACTATTTAAAAAAAAAATTTATAAGACATCTAAAAACAGATATACAGACTTTGTGTGATATTTATTTCAACATTATATATTAATAGAATGTTGAAACTATTATTTTTAAATATTAGGTAGTTTCCAGCTACGTATATCGCATATAAACGTTGCAAAAAGATTTTAGACTGAATTAACACATTACACATTTATGGAGTAATTAACAACAAAACAATCTTTATTTTCATTGCAGAACATATATCAGAGCATACTAGTGACTGATACATTTAAAATAGTGTGATTTTTAAACAATTCGGTTGTAAACCCGCAGAACCGCCTACCCGCCAAAGACGTAACATAAGAAATGGTATATAATTCATTATTTTAAATTACATATATAATCATTAATAATATTCGGCAGCTATCGAGGTTCTCCATAGGTAAATTCCTGTACTCTAACAAGATGCTACTTGCTGTTTAAATTCTTGGAAAATTGTAATGACCAGCGACATAAAATATAACAATGAAGTAATAGCAGGTAACTGTAGGTGAACGAAAAATTAAATTCCAAATTGATTAGAAGTTTTTCTAAATATAAAGATCGACCTGAAGGAATTTTATGAATTATGGACTAATTAAACAAAAAAATAGGTAATTTTACTTGAAGAACAGATACCAGAGAATAGTTAGTGAGTACATTTATATTGTATAATGGGAGAAAGCCCCTGGGAGCCGCGAATTAAAATAACCACCTACATTAATTGATAACTAGGAAATAGTATCTGGAAACTTTATCTGAACGAAAACACAATACCAATTTGTTTAGATGTTTTTCTTAATATAAAGATCAACAGTAAGGAATCTTATTCATTATGGACAAATTAACAAAAAAAAACGATAATTTTCATTGAGGACCATATATTAGAGCATACTTAGTCACTTATATATTAAAAGTATTGTGTATTTTGAACCATTGGGGTGGTAAACAAACAGAACGGCCTACCCGAAAAGTCGTAACATAAAATGTTGCATATGTTTGCTAATTTATTATTTGATAAATGATTATTATTAATTTACGACAACTATAGAGGTTTCCCATTAGTTAAATTACTGTAGTCTGACTAAATGCTACTACAAAACATATATAAATCCTGGGAAAGTCACAATGACCAGCGACATTAAAGCATAGAGGGTTAAATAGTAACAGGCAACTGTCGGCGAACGAAAAATTCATTTCCAAATTTATTAGATGTTTTCCTAAATATAAAGATCGATAGGCTGGAATTTTCTGGATTATGGCCTAATTAAGGCAAAAATATATATATTTTTACTTGAAGAACAAATATCAGAGCATAGTCAGTGAGTTATAGAATAATAAGAGTGTGGTATTTCATTGTATAACAGGAGATAGTCCATGGAAGCGAAAATAGACGTAGTTTTACACAAAATAACGTCCAAAAACAGCCGTAGAGTCAAACGGCAAATGTTGACGTTCTTGTTAAGAGGACAGGTTGAATACTCAATGTAACAACAATCAGTCAAACACTGATTCATCAGTGAGACCTAAGAGTCCCACAGGTGCTCCTAAGAGACCTAATAGTCCAAAGAGCACTCCCAAGAGCCTGTTAATGGTTCCCCAGAGTACACCAAGTACTCACAAGAGAATAAATAACAAGCAAATGCAAGCAGCAAAACCATCACCACCTGCAAATACTGTTTTACCTAAACCGGTAACCCCTAAACGATCTGTAGGATGGGGAATATGCTTGTTTTGCAATCAAAAACATTCTCTGTACAAATGTACTAATTATCCTAATAGAGACACAAGAGTCAGACGACTCAAACATTTACACAAATGTACTAGGTGTCTCAAACCACATAATGTTAACAGCTGTGACACCCCACTGAACACCTGCAATAGGTGTAGAAGGGGCAAGCATCATGCTGCACTGTGCAAATTAGTTAGGACTAATTATGTCAATCCTAGAATAGGACGTAGAGAATCTACACCAGTACAGTGCTGCAAGGTGCGAGATGTGTACAGCGTAACTTCCCAAGCATCTCAAGTGGATGCTGCTCTGCCTACTGCCCAACTTCAAGTGAAGAACAGAGGAACCAAGATCACCATACGTGGATTATTTGATCAAGGTTCCCAGAGAACTTTCATTACTCAAAGGGCAGCAGAGGCACTTAATTTACAACCAATAGGACAGGTAAAATTAAACTTGTCAGGGTCCATGATAAATCGAGGAACCCATGAATACACAGTAGTTCAACCGCTTGTACGACTAGGTAGTCAAGCCAAGGCTGTCCAAGCCATTGTTGTAGATCAAATACCTTTAGACTTAAATGTTAAGGGTCTGGGGTACACAGCCCACTTCCTGCAGGAACGTGAAATTAAATTGGCTGACAACAAATTAATGTCTGACCGCCTTAATAATGTAGATGTACTAGTAGGAGCCGACTACTATTACCAGTTCATAACTGGACATGTTAAAAGATTGGGAATGAATATGCTCCAATCTGCAGGAGGCTACTTACTTACTGGTAAAGTTCTGAATGTGAACAAGCCTAAGCCTGCCAATAATAAATTAGTCAGCAGTAAATCGATTCTCCAGCAGCAAGCTAAAAGGAGAAACACAGCTGAGTAATAAACTCAGATTGAATGTAGTGCAATTGATACTCGCTGAGATGTTTCATAGCTCTCAGTGAAAATCAATGGTCCGTACTCAAACAAGTACAAGTCACAGCGACCAAACTATTGAATTCACTGCAGAGCTAGAATTATTCTCGACAAGTAGTAGTTGACCACACTCAGTCTTCCTAGTTAAATTGTAATGTTAGGCTAGAGAAACTAGTACTCCCTAGGAATTAATCATGTTAGGCTAGAGAATCTAGCACTCAATGCCACTGGCATTTCCTGAATTTAATTATAAATTCACTAGGACCACTGGTCCACTATACTTGCGCTTAAAGGTTTGCCAAGAAACCCTTCTTAATACCATGTTTTCTGCACTAAGAGTTAGTGATAAATACTTGCATTAATTGTTTGAGTTGTTTTTCTTTCGTTTCTGCTTATTTAGTGTAGGAGCGCAACACGAACAAACTTGCACACTTACTAATAGGTAAGTGAATTTTCAGAGAACTAATATGTTTAATGCATTACCGTTAAACATTAGCATTGTTAATTAACATGCTTCATGAGCTTAACATAGCTCACCTTAGAATTAACGTAATAATATGAGTGCTCGTTCACCATGCGCACGAGCTTAATATTGCTCGCCATGATAACTGAATGACAAAGCTCCACCTCGTTAATTCGAGTTCACTGAACTCACCCTGTTAACTGTTAACGAGCTCCATGTAGCTCACCCTGTCAGCACTGCTGACGAGATCACTGTATCTCACCCTGTCAACACTGTTGACGAGTTCACTGAACTCACCCTGTTAACTGTTAACGAGCTCAATGTAGCTCAACCTGTCAACACTGTTGACGAGTTCAATGCAACTCACCCTGTTAGCACTAGCTAACGAGCTCACTGCAGCTCACCCTGTCAACACTGTTGACGAGTTCACTGCAACTCACCCTGTTAGCACTGCTAACGAGCTCACTGTAGCTCACCCTGTCAGCACTGCTGACGAGCTCACTGCAGCTCACCCTGTCAACACTGTTGACGAGTTCCATGTAACTCACCCTGTTAGCACTGCTAACGAGCTCACTGTAGCTCACCCTGTCAGCACTACTGACGAGCTCACTGCAGCTCACCCTGTCAACACTGTTGACGAGTTCCATGTAACTCACCCTGTTAGCACTGCTAACGAGCTCACTGTAGCTCACCCTGTCAGCACTGCTGACGAGCTCACTGCAGCTCACCCTGTCAACACTGTTGACGAGTTCCCTGTAACTCACCCTGTCAGCACTGCTGACGAGCTCACTGTAGCTCACCATGTTCAAGAGTTTAATATAACTCGACCTGTTAATGAGCTCAATACTGCTCACCATGTTAATTTGTGTACATTTTTGCTCACGTTTAGCTTAGTCCCTTACTTAGGTAGGTTAGAAATTCAAACCATTTATTTAGGTAGACTTAGGGACTTTAGTAGTGTCAACTGAGTACTAGCCTAATCTGTACTCACCATTAATTACAGTTGACTATACTTATAGAGACTGATTTAATAAACTCAATTTCATGTAAAGGTGATTTCGTACTAACCAGTTTACAGTGTCAAGCCTATGAGCTACCATTTAATTAGCTCATAAGTCAGAATGACTAGGCTACTAATCTCACTGTCGACTCAGAATTTTCCTTGATTTTAATGAATAAACTTTTCAGTTCTCTACTTTCTATTATTTAGCTAGTTAGCAAATTAGTTGTACCATCAGTCAGCATGACTACTGCACGGCAGTGCACATTTAATTCAATTTCCTCATTTGAATTTGAGGTGATCGTGATGCTGCGTGATGTTATTGTCTAATAACTCAATAGTTACAAGTCACAGCGACCCTAGACAGTGACCTCATTGTAGTGTCATAGTCTCCTTGATCTTGAATGACTAATAATACTTTACTGTATAATCATACAATAGTGTTATCAGTTCTTAGGAACTTATTCTGAGTTTACCTACGATTCAGCAGCTACGTAATACACCATTACATGTCACTGCGACCCTAGTTGTTGAGTTTATTGTGAGCTTTAGAGCGTTCCTGATTACCGATAACTTAATCATTTAATGTTTCAATATTTCATGCACGTTTCCACTAAGGGAAACTGCAAGCCTATTACAACTCTGAACAAGAGTAATTTCTTTCACTTCCCACTGAGACAACCGTGATGAAACTACGATGTGATATCACGTAACGAAACCTTACACGTCACTATGACCCAGGATATCGCATCACCGTAGATTCTGTTAGTTTAAATTGGGAGAGTTAAATTCTATAAATATTGTGTAGGCTACAAACAACATGTTTCATTCGACATGTAAATAGCAAGACTTAAATTCTTGTAAGTCCTTGATAAATCCGGGACGTTCGTTATGTGTGTACTAACATACTAACCTACTAACATACTAATGTATTAATCTTAATATCACTTCGGGATAGGTCAGTACAACACAGTACACTGCGACCCTGGGAATCCCCCCCCGGAGTTATGTTGGATATTTCCAACATCGAATACAGCATTGTTGTATTCTCATTACTTATTACTAATCATATTAATATTGTAGTAAGTAAAATTAACAACTCGTAGAATTCTCCTGTACTAATAATTCATCTGTGCATTAGGCTAGAATTCTCACGTCATCTGACGCCAGTATTGCGTCAGATTTCTTTACAGTAAAACACATTATATTCAATTTGTGTGAGAATTAAATACGATTCTCCATAATTAAAGCATTCTGTATGACAACTGATTGCAGACGAATTGTTTTCTAACTAAAAGCCGAATAGAGCGTTAGAATTATACCGTCTACCTCACGATAGTGTTAACGTCATCAATGAATGCTATGGGGAGACATTAATTCCTCTCCCTTGTATCTTTACTATTCTTAAATAGTTAAATAATAATATTTCGTTCCTCTAAATAATAAACCCGTCCAGTCTTTAGAGTTTCATGCGCGAATGCGAGAAATATTAATGTTCATGCCAATAATTTGGGTAATGAACGTCGACTCGGCGTGGGGGGAGGGACGCGACGCCATGCTCAGTCGGTGACGGTGTCGGGAAGCGGACACGTGCAAAGCCAGAAGGAGGCAAAACCACGCTTACCGTACTCACAAAAGACGCCATTGTCCAGCAAATAGGACACGTGTGTCTATCCACAGATGAAAGCCGCCACTGTGAGGCGTGAACGACCTTGCAGATAATATCTTCAACTAGTGCTGGTGTTAAATAAGGGACCCCTAGACTTGGTTCCTGACGACACGTGATCAGCTAGCTTGAAACGCATCAATCCAGGATAGGTTCACCGGAGCCTGGGATGCGAAATTACGGCAATCTTAATACTTACACAGTGCCCACAGCTAAGTACCTTTTATTTGATGCATCATTTACAGGTTTAATAATAGCGGGGTGATTGCGCGTCACGCGGCACGACAACACCTAATAACAGGTGATTAGAAATTTCTCTGTAGATATCAATAATCTTGAATATGTATTGAGCAGTTAAATCAATTGCTACTGGTAGTTATTTATTTTGCAGCTCGAGAGACGAATTCCTCATGCTGTCTTCTCCATGTTAACCGTGTCAGACGTCGGTGTACCAGACTTGGAGATTAAGAGGACTGCCAGGGTTATCTAAAGGAATCTATTACCAGCTAAGGCTTATTTCTTTTATTCATAACATTGCAATTTGATACATTCAGAATGTTTTCAACATAATGTGTGATTTACTGTAATTCATTATTATGCTCATATTCATGTTCTTCTTTGTATGAATAATATTATATTCTACATTAATTATAGGATTAGATTATTATTAATAGAATTAGTGAACGAACCACACTGATTCCTGGACGTACTGACCTCCAGTAATAACCCCCAATGTAGGTGTTTGAGGTTTGGTTTTAATAATACAGCCCATTAATTATTCTTATGATCATACTTTCTAGTCATATCCATAGTCACTGGTTTCTTCTAGAATTTTATCTAATGATCTGAAATTCTCAGTTTCCCTCTTTACTTTAAAAGCGGGTGGTCCTTCGTAATTTAATTTACTACTTTAATTATTAATTAATCAGAATCAAACCCAAATATCCCACAAATGTTCCTGATTTTCCGTTTATATTACCGAGGGAAGATGTACACGTAAAACCGCTCTAATCCGTCTGAAACGTCGATATATGCAATAAAAACCGAACTTCTCCTCTTTTCATTATCTAACTCAGTATTTTAACGAGAAACAAATAGATGATTGAAAATGAAGTATTTAAGTTATTATCAAATCAATTATGTGTTTCCATCATTTTTATCGTATATATATGAATTAATACCCATAGACTGTAAATTCACAAAAACGTAGAAAACGGCAAAATATTGCCTAATTCGATGATATTTTGTTTAAGTCACATAAAGGAAAAGGGGATGATAAACGTCAAAATATTGCTAAAATCGATGATTTTTCGTACGAAACAAAATGCAAGAAAACTTGCTTAAAATGCAATATTATGCGAAATTCTGAGATTTGAAGGCAAAATCACATATCGTGATACTACATGAAATAGAATCGAAATATTGGTAAAAATGAATATATTTACGTAATATCAAACTACATGAAAAACGTGAAAAAGTCAATATTTAACCATATTTGAGGATTTTAACTTCAAATCATAGAGCGAGGTTTCGTATTATTTAGATCCAAGAAAAGACATATGACAATGTTGTTTCCAATACAAATGATAAAAATCAATATATTTTCATTACTATTAACTAAAATGTTCCTGATTTTCCGTTTATATTACCGATGGAAGATGTACACGAAAATCGCTCTATTCCGGCTGAAACGTCGATATATGCAATAAAAACAGAACTTCTCCTCTTTTCAATATCTTACTCAGTATTTTAACGAGAAACAAATAGTTGATTGAAAATGAAGTATTTAAGGTTAATATCTAATGTATTATGTGTTTGCGTCATTTTTATCGTATATATAATGAATTAATACCCATAGACTGAAAATTCACAAAAACGTGGAAAAACGGCAAAATATTGCCTAATTCGATGATATTTTGTTTAAATCAAATAAAGGAAAAGGGGATGATAAACGTCAAAATATTGCTAAATTCGATGATATATCGTACGAAACAAAATGCAAGAAAACTTGCTTAAAATGCAATATTATGCGAAATTCTGAGATTTGAAGGCCAAATCACATATCGTGATACGACATGAAATAGTATCGAAATATTGGTAAAAATGAATATATTTACGTAATACCAAACTACATGAAAAAAGTGAAAAAAGTCAATATTTAACCATATTTCAGGATTTTAACTTCAAATCATAGAGCGAGGTTTCGTATTATTTAGATCCAAGAATAGACATATGACAATGTTGTTTCCAATACAAATGATAAAAATCAATGTATTTTCATTAGTATTAACTAAAATGTTCCTGATTTTCCGTTTATATTACCGATGGAAGATGTACACGAAAATCGCTCTATTCCGACTGAAACGTCGATATATGCAATAAAAACAGAACTTCTCCCCTTTTCAATATAATACTCAGTATTTTAACGAGAAACAAATAGTTGATTGAAAATGAAGTATTTAAGGTTATTATCTAATGTATTATGTGTTTGCGTCATTTTTATCGTATATATAATGAATGAATACCCATAGACTGAAAATTCACAAAAACGTGGAAAAACGGCAAAATATTGCCTAATTCGATGATATTTTGTTTAAATCAAATAAAGGAAAAGGGGATGATAAACGCCAAATATTGCTAAATTCGATGATTTTTCGTACGAAACAAAATGCAAGAAAACTTGCTTAAAATGCAATATTATGCGAAATTCTGAGATTTGAAGGCCAAATCACATATCGTGATACGACATAAAAGAGTATCGAAATATTGGTAAAAATGAATATATTTACGTAATATCAAACTACATGAAAAAAGTGAAAAAAGTCAATATTTAACCATATTTGAGGATTTTAACTTCAAATCATAGAGCGAGGTTTCGTATTATTTAGATCCAGGAATAGACATATGACAATGTTGTTTCCAATACAAATGATAAAAATCAATGTGTTTTCATTAGAATTAACTAAAATGTTCCTGATTTTCCGTTTATATTACCGAGGGAAGATGTACACGTAAAACCGCTCTAATCCGGCTGAAACGTCGATATATGCAATAAAAACCGAACTTCTCCCCTTTTCATTATCTTACTTAGTATTTTAACGAGAAACAAATAGATGATTGAAAATGAAGTATTTAAGTTATTATCAAATCAATTATGTGTTTCCATCATTTTTATCGTATATATATGAATTAATACCCATAGACTGTAAATTCACAAAAACGTAGAAAACGGCAAAATATTGCCTAATTCGATGATATTTTGTTTAAGTCACATAAAGGAAAAGGGGATGATAAACGTCATAATATTGCTAAATTCGATGATTTTTCGTACGAAACAAAATGCAAAAAAACTTGCTTAAAATGCAATATTATGCGAAATTCTGAGATTTGAAGGCCAAATCACATATCGTGATACTACATGAAATAGAATCGAAATATTGGTAAAAATGAATATATTTACGTAATATCAAACTACATGAAAAACGTGAAAAAGTCAATATTTAACCATATTTGAGGATTTTAACTTCAAATCATAGAGCGAGGTTTCGTATTATTTAGATCCAAGAAAAGACATATGACAATGTTGTTTCCAATACAAATGATAAAAATCAATATACTTTCATTACTATTAACTAAAATGTTCCTGATTTTCCGTTTATATTACCGATGGAAGATGTACACGAAAATCGCTCTATTCCGGCTGAAACGTCGATATATGCAATAAAAACAGAACTTCTCCTCTTTTCAATATCTTACTCAGTATTTTAACGAGAAACAAATAGTTGATTGAAAATGAAGTATTTAAGGTTAATATCTAATGTATTATGTGTTTGCGTCATTTTTATCGTATATATAATGAATTAATACCCATAGACTGAAAATTCACAAAAACGTGGAAAAACGGCAAAATATTGCCTAATTCGATGATATTTTGTTTAAATCAAATAAAGGAAAAGGGGATGATAAACGTCAAAATATTGCTAAATTCGATGATATATCGTACGAAACAAAATGCAAGAAAACTTGCTTAAAATGCAATATTATGCGAAATTCTGAGATTTGAAGGCCAAATCACATATCGTGATACGACATGAAATAGTATCGAAATATTGGTAAAAATGAATATATTTACGTAATACCAAACTACATGAAAAAAGTGAAAAAAGTCAATATTTAACCATAATTGAGGATTTTAACTTCAAATCATAGAGCGAGGTTTCGTATTATTTAGATCCAAGAATAGACATATGACAATGTTGTTTCCAATACAAATGATAAAAATCAATGTATTTTCATTAGTATTAACTAAAATGTTCCTGATTTTCCGTTTATATTACCGATGGAAGATGTACACGAAAATCGCTCTATTCCGGCTGAAACGTCGATATATGCAATAAAAACAGAACTTCTCCTCTTTTCAATATCTTACTCAGTATTTTAACGAGAAACAAATAGTTGATTGAAAATGAAGTATTTAAGGTTAATATCTAATGTATTATGTGTTTGCGTCATTTTTATCGTATATATAATGAATTAATACCCATAGACTGAAAATTCACAAAAACGTGGAAAAACGGCAAAATATTGCCTAATTCGATGATATTTTGTTTAAATCAAATAAAGGAAAAGGGGATGATAAACGTCAAAATATTGCTAAATTCGATGATATATCGTACGAAACAAAATGCAAGAAAACTTGCTTAAAATGCAATATTATGCGAAATTCTGAGATTTGAAGGCCAAATCACATATCGTGATACGACATGAAAGAGTATCGAAATATTGGTAAAAATGAATATATTTACGTAATATCAAACTACATGAAAAAAGTGAAAAAAGTCAATATTTAACCATATTTGAGGATTTTAACTTCAAATCATAGAGCGAGGTTTCGTATTATTTAGATCCAGGAATAGACATATGACAATGTTGTTTCCAATACAAATGATAAAAATGAATGTGTTTTCATTAGAATTAACTAAAATGTTCCTGATTTTCCGTTTATATTACCGAGGGAAGATGTACACGTAAAACCGCTCTAATCCGGCTGAAACGTCGATATATGCAATAAAAACCGAACTTCTCCCCTTTTCATTATCTTACTTAGTATTTTAACGAGAAACAAATAGATGATTGAAAATGAAGTATTTAAGTTATTATCAAATCAATTATGTGTTTCCATCATTTTTATCGTATATATATGAATTAATACCCATAGACTGTAAATTCACAAAAACGTAGAAAACGGCAAAATATTGCCTAATTCGATGATATTTTGTTTAAGTCACATAAAGGAAAAGGGGATGATTAACGTCATAATATTGCTAAATTCGATGATTTTTCGTACGAAACAAAATGCAAAAAAACTTGCTTAAAATGCAATATTATGCGAAATTCTGAGATTTGAAGGCCAAATCACATATCGTGATACTACATGAAATAGAATCGAAATATTGGTAAAAATGAATATATTTACGTAATATCAAACTACATGAAAAACGTGAAAAAGTCAATATTTAACCATATTTGAGGATTTTAACTTCAAATCATAGAGCGAGGTTTCGTATTATTTAGATCCAAGAAAAGACATATGACAATGTTGTTTCCAATACAAATGATAAAAATCAATATATTTTCATTACTATTAACTAAAATGTTCCTGATTTTCCGTTTATATTACCGATGGAAGATGTACACGAAAATCGCTCTATTCCGACTGAAACGTCGATATATGCAATAAAAACAGAACTTCTCCCCTTTTCAATATAATACTCAGTATTTTAACGAGAAACAAATAGTTGATTGAAAATGAAGTATTTAAGGTTATTATCTAATGTATTATGTGTTTGCGTCATTTTTATCGTATATATAATGAATGAATACCCATAGACTGAAAATTCACAAAAACGTGGAAAAACGGCAAAATATTGCCTAATTCGATGATATTTTGTTTAAATCAAATAAAGGAAAAGGGGATGATAAACGCCAAATATTGCTAAATTCGATGATTTTTCGTACGAAACAAAATGCAAGAAAACTTGCTTAAAATGCAATATTATGCGAAATTCTGAGATTTGAAGGCCAAATCACATATCGTGATACGACATGAAAGAGGATCGAAATATTGGTAAAAATGAATATATTTACGTAATATCAAACTACATGAAAAAAGTGAAAAAAGTCAATATTTAACCATATTTGAGGATTTTAACTTCAAATCATAGAGCGAGGTTTCGTATTATTTAGATCCAGGAATAGACATATGACAATGTTGTTTCCAATACAAATGATAAAAATCAATGTGTTTTCATTAGAATTAACTAAAATGTTCCTGATTTTCCGTTTATATTACCGAGGGAAGATGTACAAATAAACCGCTCTAATCCGGCTGAAACGTCGATATATGCAATAAAAACCGAACTTCTCCCCTTTTCATTATCTTACTTAGTATTTTAACGAGAAACAAATAGATGATTGAAAATGAAGTATTTAAGTTATTATCAAATCAATTATGTGTTTCCATCATTTTTATCGTATATATATGAATTAATACCCATAGACTGTAAATTCACAAAAACGTAGAAAACGGCAAAATATTGCCTAATTCGATGATATTTTGTTTAAGTCACATAAAGGAAAAGGGGATGATAAACGTCATAATATTGCTAAATTCGATGATTTTTCGTACGAAACAAAATGCAAAAAAACTTGCTTAAAATGCAATATTATGCGAAATTCTGAGATTTGAAGGCCAAATCACATATCGTGATACTACATGAAATAGAATCGAAATATTGGTAAAAATGAATATATTTACGTAATATCAAACTACATGAAAAACGTGAAAAAGTCAATATTTAACCATATTTGAGGATTTTAACTTCAAATCATAGAGCGAGGTTTCGTATTATTTAGATCCAATAAAAGACATATGACAATGTTGTTTCCAATACAAATGATAAAAATCAATGTATTTTCATTAGTATTAACTAAAATGTTCCTGATTTTCCGTTTATATTACCGATGGAAGATGTACACGAAAATCGCTCTATTCCGGCTGAAACGTCGATATATGCAATAAAAACAGAACTTCTCCCCTTTTCAATATCTTACTCAGTATTTTAATGAGAAACAAATAGTTGATTGAAAATGAAGTATTTAAGGTTATTATCTAATGTATTATGTGTTTGCGTCATTTTTATCGTATATATAATGAATTAATACCCATAGACTAAAAATTCACAAAAATGTGGAAAAACGGCAAAATATTGCCTAATTCGATGATATTTTGCTTAAATCAAATAAAGGAAAAGGGGATGATGAACGCCAAATATTGCTAAATTCGATGATTTTTCGTACGAAACAAAATGCAAGAAAACTTGCTTAAAATGCAATATTATGCGAAATTCTGAGATTTGAAGGCCAAATCACATATCGTGATACGACATGAAATAGTATCGAAATATTTGTAAAAATTAATATATTTACGTAATATCAAACTACATGAAAAAAGTGAAAAAAGTCAATATTTAACCATATTTGAGGATTTTAACTTCAAATCATAGAGCGAGGTTTCGTATTATTTAGATCCAAGAATAGACATATGACAATGTTGTTTCCAATACACATGATAAAAATCAATGTGTTTTCATTAGAATTAACTAAAATGTTCCTGATTTTCCGTTTATATTACCGAGGGAAGATGTACACGTAAAACCGCTCTAATCCGGCTGAAACGTCGATATATGCAATAAAAACCGAACTTCTCCCCTTTTCAATATCTTACTCAGTATTTTAACGAGAAACAAATAGATGATTGAAAATGAAGTATTTAAGTTATTATCTAATCAATTATGTGTTTGCATCATTTTTATCGTATATATATGAATTAATACCCATAGACTGTAAATTCACAAAAACGTAGAAAACGGCAAAATATTGCCTAATTCGATGATATTTTGTTTAAGTCACATAAAGGAAAAGGGGATGATAAACGTCAAAATATTGCTAAATTCGATGATTTTTCGTACGAAACAAAATGCAAGAAAACTTCCTTTAAATGCAATATTATGCGAAATTCTGAAATTTGAAGGCCAAATCACATATCGTGATACTACATGAAATAGAATCGAAATATTGGTAAATTGAATATATTTACGAAATATCAAACTACATGAAAAACATGAAAAAGTCAATATTTAACCATATTTGAGGATTTTAACTTCAAATCATAGAGCGAGTTTCGTATTATTTAGATCCAAGAAAAGACATATGACAATATTGTTTCCAATACAAATGATAAAAATCAATGTATTTTCATTAGTATTAACTAAAATGTTCCTGATTTTCCGTTTATATTACCGATGGAAGATGTACACGAAAATCGCTCTATTCCGGCTGAAACGTCGATATATGCTATAAAAACAGAACTTCTCCCCTTTTCAATATCTTACTCAGTATTTTAACGAGAAACAAATAGTTGATTGAAAATGAAGTATTTAAGGTTATTATCAAATCAATTATGTGTTTGCGTCATTTTTATCGTATATATAATGAATTAATACCCATAGACTGAAAATTCACAAAAACGTGGAAAACGGCAAAATATTGCCTAATTTGATGATATTTTGTTTAAATCAAATAAATGAAAAGGGGATGATAAACGTCAAAATATTGCTAAATTCGATGATTTTTCGTACGAAACAAAATGCAAGAAAACTTGCTTAAAATGCAATATTATGCGAAATTCTGAGATTTGAAGGCCAAATCACATATCGTTATTTTACATGAAATAAAATCGAAATATTGGTAAAAATGAATATATTTACGTAGTATCAAACTACATGAAAAACGTGAAAGAGTCACTATTTAACCATATTTGAGGATTTTAACTTCAAATCATAGAGCGAGGTTTCGTATTATTTAGATCCAAGAAAAGACATATGACAATGTTGTTTTCAATACAAATTATAAAAATCAATGTGTTTTCATTAGAATTAACTAAAATGTTCCTGATTTTCCGTTTATATTACCGAGGGAAGATGTACACGTAAAACCGCTCTAATCCGGCTGAAACGTCGATATATGCAATAAAAACCGAACTTCTTCCCTTTTCAATATCTTACTCAGTATTTTAACGAGAAACAAATAGATGATTGAAAATGAAGTATTTAAGTTATTATCTAATCAATTTGTATTTCCATCATTTTTATCGTATATATATGAATAAAAAACGCATAGACTGTAAATTCACAAAAACGTAGAAAACGGCAAAATATTGCCTAATTCGATGATATTTTGTTTAAGTCACATAAAAGAAAAGGGGATGATAAACGTCAAAATATTGCTAAAATCGATGATTTTTCGTACGAAACAAAATGCAAGAAAACTTGCTTAAAATGCAATATTATGCGAAATTCTGAGATTTGAAGGCAAAATCACATATCGTGATACCACATGAAATAGAATCGAAATATTGGTAAAAATGAATATATTTACGTAATATCAAACTACATGAAAAACGTGAAAAAGTCAATATTTAACCATATTTGATGATTTTAACTTCAAATCATAGAGCGAGGTTTCGTATTATTTAGATCCAAGAAAAGACATATGACAATGTTGTTTCCAATACAAATGATAAAAATCAATGTATTTTCATTAGTATTAACTAAAATGTTCCTGATTTTCCGTTTATATTACCGATGGAAGATGTACACGAAAATCGCTCTATTCCGGCTGAAACGTCGATATATGCAATAAAAACAGAACTTCTCCCCTTTTCAATATAATACTCAGTATTTTAACGAGAAATAAATAGTTGATTGAAAATGAAGTATTTAAGGTTATTATCTAATGTATTATGTGTTTGCGTCATTTTTATCGTATATATAATGAATTAATACCCATTGACTGAAAATTCAAAAACACGTGGAAAAACGGCAAAATATTGCCTAATTCGATGATATTTTGTTTAAATCAAATAAAGGAAAAGGGGATGATAAACGCCAAATATTGCTAAATTCGATGATTTTTCGTACGAAACAAAATGCAAGAAAACTTGCTTAAAATGCAATATTATGCGAAATTCTGAGATTTGAAGGCCAAATCACATATCGTGATACGACATGAAATAGTATCGAAATATTGGTTAAAATGCATATATTTACGTAATATCAAACTACATGAAAAAAGTGAAAAAAGTCAATATTTAACCATATTTGAGGATTTTAACTTCAAATCATAGAGCGAGGTTTCGTATTATTTAGATCCAAGAATAGACATATGACAATGTTGTTTCCAATACAAATGATAAAAATCAATGTGTTTTCATTAGAATTAACTAAAATGTTCCTGATTTTCCGTTTATATTACCGAGGGAAGATGTACACGTAAAACCGCTCTAATCCGGCTGAAACGTCGATATATGCAATAAAAACCGAACTTCTCCCCTTTTCAATATCTTACTCAGTATTTTAACGAGAAACAAATAGATGATTGAAAATGAAGTATTTAAGTTATTATCTAATCAATTATGTGTTTGCATCATTTTTATCGTATATATATGAATTAATGACCCATAGACTGTAAATTCACAAAAACGTAGAAAACGGCAAAATATTGCCTAATTCGATGGTATTTTGTTTAAGTCACATAAAGGAAAAGGGGATGATAAACGTAAAAATATTGCTAAATTCGATGATTTTTCGTACGAAACAAAATGCAAGAAAACTTCCTTTAAATGCAATATTATGCGAAATTCTGAAATTTGAAGGCCAAATCACATATCGTGATACTACATGAAATAGAATGGAAATATTGGTAAATTGAATATATTTACGAAATATCAAACTACATGAAAAACATGAAAAAGTCAATATTTAACCATATTTGAGCATTTTAACTTCAAATCATAGAGCGAGTTTCGTATTATTTAGATCCAAGAAAAGACATATGACAATGTTGTTTCCAATACAAATGATAAAAATCAATGTATTTTCATTAGTATTAACTAAAATGTTCCTGATTTTCCGTTTATATTACCGATGGAAGATGTACACGAAAATCGCTCTATTCCGGCTGAAACGTCGATATATGCTATAAAAACAGAACTTCTCCCCTTTTCAATATCTTACTCAGTATTTTAACGAGAAACAAATAGTTGATTGAAAATGAAGTATTTAAGGTTATTATCAAATCAATTATGTGTTTGCGTCATTTTTATCGTATATATAATGAATTAATACCCATAGACTGAAAATTCACAAAAACGTGGAAAACGGCAAAATATTGCCTAATTTGATGATATTTTGTTTAAATCAAATAAATGAAAAGGGGATGATAAACGTCAAAATATTGCTAAATTCGATGATTTTTCGTACGAAACAAAATGCAAGAAAACTTGCTTAAAATGCAATATTATGCGAAATTCTGAGATTTGAAGGCCAAATCACATATCGTGATTTTACATGAAATAAAATCGAAATATTGGTAAAAATGAATATATTTACGTAGTATCAAACTACATGAAAAACGTGAAAAAAGTCACTATTTAACCATATTTGAGGATTTTAACTTCAAATCATAGAGCGAGGTTTCGTATTATTTAGATCCAAGAAAAGACATATGACAATGTTGTTTCCAATACAAATTATAAAAATCAATGTGTTTTCATTAGAATTAACTAAAATGTTCCTGATTTTCCGTTTATATTACCGAGGGAAGATGTACACGTAAAACCGCTCTAATCCGGCTGAAACGTCGATATATGCAATAAAAACCGAACTTCTTCCCTTTTCAATTTCTTACTCAGTATTTTAACGAGAAACAAATAGATGATTGAAAATGAAGTATTTAAGTTATTATCTAATCAATTATGTGTTTCCATCATTTTTATCGTATATATATGAATAAAAAACGCATAGACTGTAAATTCACAAAAACGTAGAAAACGGCAAAATATTGCCTAATTCGATGATATTTTGTTTAAGT
Source organism: Procambarus clarkii (assembly GCF_040958095.1). Classification (NCBI taxonomy): domain Eukaryota; kingdom Metazoa; phylum Arthropoda; class Malacostraca; order Decapoda; family Cambaridae; genus Procambarus; species Procambarus clarkii. The sequence goes on from NW_027189331.1 coordinate 244,932, forward strand.
CACATAAAGGAAAAGGGGATGATAAACGTCAAAATATTGCTAAATTCGATGATTTTTCGTACGAAACAAAATGCAAGAAAACTTGCTTAAAATGCAATATTATGCGAAATTCTGAGATTTGAAGGCAAAATCACATATCGTGATACTACATGAAATAGAATCGAAATATTGGTAAAATGAATGTATTTACGTAGTATCAAACTACATGAAAAACTTGAAAAAAAGTCACTATTTAACCATATTTGAGGATTTTAACTTCAAATCATAGAGCGAGGTTTCGTATTATTTAGATCCAAGAAAAGACATATGACAATGTTGTTTCCAATACAAATGATAAAAATCAATGTATTTTCATTAGTATTAACTAAAATGTTCCTGATTTTCCGTTTATATTAACGATGGAAGATGTACACGAAAATCGCTCTATTCCGGCTGAAACGTCGATATATGCAATAAAAACAGAACTTCTCCCCTTTTCGATATCTTACTCTGTATTTTAACGAGAAACAAATAGTTGGTTGAAAATGAAGTATTTAAGGTTATTATCTAATGTATTATGTGTTTGCGTCATTTTTATCGTATATATAATGAATTAATACCCATAGACTGAAAATTCACAAACACGTGGAAAAACGGCAAAATATTGCCTAATTCGATGATATTTTGTTTAAATCAAATAAAGGAAAAGGGGATGATAAACGCCAAATATTGCTAAATTCGATGATTTTTCGTACGAAACAAAATGCAAGAAAACTTGCTTAAAATGCAATATTATGCGAAATTCTGAGATTTGAAGGCCAAATCACATATCGTGATACGACATGAAATAGTATCGAAATATTGGTAAAAATGCATATATTTACGTAATATCAAACTACATGAAAAAAGTGAAAAAAGTCAATATTTAACCATATTTGAGGATTTTAACTTCAAATCATAGAGCGAGGTTTCGTATTATTTAGATCCAAGAATAGACATATGACAATGTTGTTTCCAATACAAATGATAAAAATCAATGTGTTTTCATTAGAATTAACTAAAATGTTCCTGATTTTCCGTTTATATTACCGAGGGAAGATGTACACGTAAAACCGCTCTAATCCGGCTGAAACGTCGATATATGCAATAAAAACCGAACTTCTCCCCTTTTCAATATCTTACTCAGTATTTTAACGAGAAACAAATAGATGATTGAAAATGAAGTATTTAAGTTATTATCTAATCAATTATGTGTTTGCATCATTTTTATCGTATATATATGAATTAATACCCATAGACTGTAAATTCACAAAAACGTAGAAAACGGCAAAATATTGCCTAATTCGATGATATTTTGTTTAAGTCACATAAAGGAAAAGGGGATGATAAATGTCAAAATATTGCTAAATTCGATGATTTTTCGTACGAAACAAAAGGCAAGAAAACTTGCTTAAAATGCAATATTATGTGAAATTCTGAGATTTGAAGGCCAAATCACATATCGTGATTTTACATGAAATAAAATCGAAATATTGGTAAAAATAAATATATTTACGTAGTATCAAACTACATGAAAAACGTGAAAAAAGTCACTATTTAACCATATTTGAGGATTTTAACTTCAAATCATAGAGCGAGGTTTCGTATTATTTAGATCCAAGAAAAGACATATGACAATGTTGTTTCCAATACAAATGATAAAAATCAATGTATTTTCATTAGTATTAACTAAAATGTTCCTGATTTTCCGTTTATATTACCGATGGAAGATGTACACGAAAATCGCTCTATTCCGGCTGAAACGTCGATATATGCAATAAAAACAGAACTTCTCCCCTTTTCAATATAATACTCAGTATTTTAACGAGAAACAAATAGTTGATTGAAAATGAAGTATTTAAGGTTATTATCTAATGTATTATGTGTTTGCGTCATTTTTATCGTATATATAATGAATGAATACGCATAGACTGAAAATTCACAAAAACGTGGAAAAACGGCAAAATATTGCCTAATTCGATGATATTTTGTTTAAATCAAATAAAGGAAAAGGGGATGATAAACGCCAAATATTGCTAAATTCGATGATTTTCCGTACGAAACAAAATGCAAGAAAACTTGATTAAAATGCAATATTATGCGAAATTCTGAGATTTGAAGGCCAAATCACATATCGTGATACGACATGAAAGAGTATCGAAATATTGGTAAAAATGAATATATTTACGTAATATCAAACTACATGAAAAAAGTGAAAAAAATCAATATTTACCATATTTGAGGATTTTAACTTCAAATCATAGAGCGAGGTTTCGTATTATTTAGATCCAAGAATAGACATATGACAATGTTGTTTCCAATACAAATGAAAAAAATCAATGTGTTTTCATTAGAATTAACTAAAATGTTCCTGATTTTCCGTTTATATTACCGAGGGAAGATGTACACGTAAAACCGCTCTAATCCGGCTGAAACGTCGATATATGCAATAAAAACCGAACTTCTCCCCTTTTCATTATCTTACTCAGTATTTTAACGAGAAACAAATAGATGATTGAAAATGAAGTATTTAAGTTATTATCAAATCAATTATGTGTTTCCATCATTTTTATCGTATATATATGAATTAATACCCATAGACTGTAAATTCACAAAAACGTAGAAAACGGCAAAATATTGCCTAATTCGATGATATTTTGTTTAAGTCACATAAAGGAAAAGGGGATGATAAACGTCAAAATATTGCTAAATTCGATGATTTTTCGTACGAAACAAAATGCAAGAAAACTTGCTTAAAATGCAATATTATGCGAAATTCTGAGATTTGAAGACCAAATCACATATCGTGATACTACATGAAATAGAATCGAAATATTGGTAAAAATGAATATATTTACGTAATATCAAACTACATGAAAAACGTGAAAAAGTCAATATTTAACCATATTTGAGGATTTTAACTTCAAATCATAGAGCGAGGTTTCGTATTATTTAGATCCAAGAAAAGACATATGACAATGTTGTTTCCAATACAAATGATAAAAATCAATGTATTTTCATTAGTATTAACTAAAATGTTCCTGATTTTCCGTTTATATTACCGATGGAAGATGTACACGAAAATCGCTCTATTCCGGCTGAAACGTCGATATATGCAATAAAAACAGAACTTCTCCCCTTTTCAATATCTTACTCAGTATTTTAATGAGAAAGAAATAGTTGATTGAAAATGAAGTATTTAAGGTTATTATCTAATGTATTATGTGTTTGCGTCATTTTTATCGTATATATAATGAATTAATACCCATAGACTGAAAACTCACAAAAACGTGGAAAAACGGCAAAATATTGCCTAATTCGATGATATTTTGTTTAAATCAAATAAAGGAAAAGGGGATGATAAACGCCAAATAATGCTAAATTCGATGATTTTTCGTACGAAACAAAATGCAAGAAAACTTGCTTAAAATGCAATATTATGCGAAATTCTGAGATTTGAAGGCCAAATCACATATCGTGATACGACATGAAATAGTATCGAAATATTGGTAAAAATGAATATATTTACGTAATATCAAACTACATGAAAAAAGTGAAAAAAGTCAATATTTAACCATATTTGAGGATTTTAACTTCAAATCATAGAGCGAGGTTTCGTATTATTTAGATCCAAGAATAGACATATGACAATGTTGTTTCCAATACAAATGATAAAAATCAATGTGTTTTCATTAGAATTAACTAAAATGTTCCTGATTTTCCGTTTATATTACCTAGGGAAGATGTACACGTAAAACCGCTCTAATCCGGCTGAAACGTCGATATATGCAATAAAAACCGAACTTCTCACCTTTTCAATATCTTACTCAGTATTTTAACGAGAAACAAATAGATGATTGGAAATGAAGTTTTTTAGTTATTATCTAATCAATTATGTGTTTGCATCATTTTTATCGTATATATATGAAATAATACCCATAGACTGTAAATTCTCAAAAACGTAGAAAACGGCAAAATATTGCCTAATTCGATGATATTTTGATTAAGTCACATAAAGGAAAAAGGGATGATAAACGTCAAAATATTGCTAAAATCGATGATTTTTCGTACGAAACAAAATGCAAGAAAACTTGCTTAAAATGCAATATTATGCGAAATTCTGAGATTTGAAGGCAAAATCACATATCGTGATACTACATGAAATAGAATCGAAATATTGGTAAAAATGAATATATATACGTAATATCAAACTACATGAAAAACGTGAAAAAGTCAATATTTAACCATATTTGATGATTTTAACTTCAAATCATAGAGCGAGGTTTCGTATTATTTAGATCCAAGAAAAGACATATGACAATGTTGTTTCCAATACAAATGATAAAAATCAATGTATTTTCATTAGTATTAACTAAAATGTTCCTGATTTTCCGTTATATTACCGATGGAAGATGTACACGAAAATCGCTCTATTCCGGCTGAAACGTCGATATATGCAATAAAAACAGAACTTCTCCCCTTTTCAATATAATACTCAGTATTTTAACGAGAAATAAATAGTTGATTGAAAATGAAGTATTTAAGGTTATTATCTAATGTATTATGTGTTTGCGTCATTTTTATCGTATATATAATGAATTAATACCCATAGACTGAAAATTCACAAACACGTGGAAAAACGGCAAAATATTGCCTAATTCGATGATATTTTGTTTAAATCAAATAAAGGAAAAGGGGATGATAAACGCCAAATATTGCTAAATTCGATGATTTTTCGTACGAAACAAAATGCAAGAAAACTTGCTTAAAATGCAATATTATGCGAAATTCTGAGATTTGAAGGCCAAATCACATATCGTGATACGACATGAAATAGTATCGAAATATTGGTAAAAATGCATATATTTACGTAATATCAAACTACATGAAAAAAGTGAAAAAAGTCAATATTTAACCATATTTGAGGATTTTAACTTCAAATCATAGAGCGAGGTTTCGTATTATTTAGATCCAAGAATAGACATATGACAATGTTGTTTCCAATACAAATGATAAAAATCAATGTGTTTTCATTAGAATTAACTAAAATGTTCCTGATTTTCCGTTTATATTACCGAGGGAAGATGTACACGTAAAACCGCTCTAATCCGGCTGAAACGTCGATATATGCAATAAAAACCGAACTTCTCCCCTTTTCAATATCTTACTCAGTATTTTAACGAGAAACAAATAGATGATTGAAAATGAAGTATTTAAGTTATTATCTAATCAATTATGTGTTTGCATCATTTTTATCGTATATATATGAATTAATACCCATAGACTGTAAATTCACAAAAACGTAGAAAACGGCAAAATATTGCCTAATTCGATGATATTTTGTTTAAGTCACATAAAGGAAAAGGGGATGATAAAAGTCAAAATATTGCTAAATTCGATGATTTTTCGTACGAAACAAAAGGCAAGAAAACTTGCTTAAAATGCAATATTATGCGAAATTCTGAGATTTGAAGGCAAAATCACATATCGTGATACTACATGAAATAGAATCGAAATATTGGTAAAAATGAATATATTTACGTAATATCAAACTACATGAAAAACGTGAAAAAGTCAATATTTAACCATATTTGAGGATTTTAACTTCAAATCATAGAGCGAGGTTTCGTATTATTTAGATCCAAGAAAAGACATATGACAATGTTGTTTCCAATACAAATGATAAAAATCAATGTATTTTCATTAGTATTAATTAAAATGTTCCTGATTTTCCGTTTATATTACCGATGGAAGATGTACACGAAAATCGCTCTATTCCGGCTGAAACGTCGATATATGCAATAAAAACAGAACTTCTCCCCTTTTCAATATCTTACTCAGTATTTTAACGAGAAACAAATAGTTGATTGAAAATGAAGTATTTAAGGTTATTATCTAATGTATTATGTGTTTGCGTCATTTTTATCGTATATATAATGAATTAATACCCATAGACTGAAAATTCACAAAAACGTGGAAAATATTGCTAAATTCGATGATTTTTCGTACGAAACAAAATGCAAGAAAACTTGCTTAAAATGCAATATTATGCGAAATTCTGAGATTTGAAGGCCAAATCACATATCGTGATACGACATGAAATAGTATCGAAATATTGGTAAAAATGAATATATTTACGTAATATCAAACTACATGAAAAAAGTGAAAAAAGTCAATATTTAACCATATTTGAGGATTTTAACTTCAAATCATAGAGCGAGGTTTCGTATTATTTAGATCCAAGAATAGACATATGACAATGTTGTTTCCAATACAAATGATAAAAATCAATGTGTTTTCATTAGAATTAACTAAAATGTTCCTGATTTTCCGTTTATATTACCGAGGGAAGATGTACACGTTAAACCGCTCTAATCCGGCTGAAACGTCGATATATGCAATAAAAACCGAACTTCTCCCCTTTTCAATATCTTACTCAGTATTTTAACGAGAAACAAATAGATGATTGAAAATGAAGTATTTAAGTTATTATCTAATCTATTATGTGTTTGCATCATTTTTATCGTATATATTTGAATTAATACCCATAGACTGTAAATTCACAAAAACGTAGAAAACGGCAAAATATTGCCTAATTCGATGATATTTTGTTTAAATCAAATAAAGGAAAAGGGGATGATTAACGTCAAAATATTGCTAAATTCGATGATTTTTCGTACGAAACAAAATGCAAGAAAACTTGCTTAAAATGCAATATTATGCGAAATTCTGAGATTTGAAGGCAAAATCACATATCGTGATACTACATGAAATAGAGTCGAAATATTGGTAAATGTGAATATATATACGTAGTATCAAACTAATGAAAAACATGAAAAAAGTCACTATTTATCCATATTTGAGGATTTTAACTTCAAATAATAGAGCGAGGTTTCGTATTATTTAGATCCAAGAAAAGACATATGACAATGTTGTTTCCAATACAAATTATAAAAATCAATGTGTTTTCATTAGAATTAACTAAAATGTTCCTGATTTTCCGTTTATATTACCGAGGGAAGATGTACACGTAAAACCGCTCTAATCCGGCTGAAACGTCGATATATGCAATAAAAACCGAACTTCTCCCCTTTTCAATATATTACTCAGTATTTTAACGAGAAACAAATAGATGATTGAAAATGAAGTATTTAAGTTATTATCTAATCAATTATGTGTTTGCATCATTTTTATCGTATATATATGAATTAATACCCATAGACTGTAAATTCACAAAAACGTAGAAAACGGCAAAATATTGCCTAATTCGATGATATTTTGTTTAAGTCACATAAAGGAAAAGGGGATGATAAACGTCAAAATATTGCTAAATTCGATGATTTTTCGTACGAAACAAAATGCAAGACAAATTGTTTAAAATGAAATATTGTGCGAAATTCTGAAATTTGAAGGCCAAATCACATATCGTGATACTACATGAAATAGAATCGAAATATTGGTAAAAATTAATATATATACGTAGTATCAAACTATATGAAAAACGTGAAAAAAGTCACTATTTAACCATATTTGAGGATTTTAACTTCAAAACATAGAGCGAGGTTTCCTATTATTTATATCAAAGAAAAGACATATGACAATGTTGTTTCAAATACAAATGATAAAAATCAATGTGTTTTCATTAGAATTAACTAAAATGTTCTTGATTTTCCGTTTATATTACCGAGTGAAGATGTACACGTAAAACCGCTGTAATCCGGCTGAAACGTAGATATATGCAATAAAAACCGAACTTCTCCTCTTTTCAATATCTTACTCAGTATTTTAACGAGAAACAAATAGATGATTGAAAATGAAGTATTTAAGGTTATTATCTAATCAATTATGTGTTTGCATCATTTTTATCGTATATATATGAATTAATACCCATAGACTGTAAATTCACAAAAACGTAGAAAGCGGCAAAATATTGCCTAATTCAATGATATTTTGTTTAAATCAAACAAAGGAAAAGGGGATGGTAATCGTCAAAATATTGCTAAATTCGATGATTTTTCGTACGAAACAAAATGCAAGAAAACTTGCTTAAAATGCAATATTATGCGAAATTCTGAGATTTGAAGGCAAAATCACATATCGTGATACTACATGAAATAGAATCGAAATATTGGTAAAAATGAATATATTTACGTAATATCAAACTACATGAAAAACGTGAAAAAGTCAATATTTAACCATATTTGAGGATTTTAACTTCAAATCATAGAGCGAGGTTTCGTATTATTTAGATCCAAGAAAAGACACATGACAATGTTGTTTCCAATACAAATGATAAAAATCAATGTATTTTCATTAGTATTAATTAAAATGTTCCTGATTTTCCGTTTATATTACCCATGGAAGATGTACACGAAAATCGCTCTATTCCGGCTGAAACGTCGATATATGCAATAAAAACAGAACTTCTCCCCTTTTCAATATCTTACTCAGTATTTTAACGAGATACAAATAGTTGATTGAAAATGAAGTATTTAAGGTTATTATCTAATGTATTATGTGTTTGCGTCATTTTTATCGTATATATAATGAATTAATACCCATAGACTGAAAATTCACAAAAACGTGGAAAAACGGCAAAATATTGCCTAATTCGATGATATTTTGTTTAAATCAAATAAAGGAAAAGGGTATGATAAACGTCAAAATATTGCTAAATTCGATGATTTTTCGTACGAAACAAAATGCAAGAAAACTTGCTTAAAATGCAATATTATGCGAAATTCTGAGATTTGAAGGCCAAATCACATATCGTGATACGACATGAAATAGTATCGAAATATTGGTAAAAATGAATATATTTACGTAATATCAAACTACATGAAAAAAGTGAAAAAAGTCAATATTTAACCATATTTGAGGATTTTAACTTCAAATCATAGAGCGAGGTTTCGTATTATTTAGATCCAAGAAAAGACATATGACAATGTTGTTTCCAATACAAATTATAAAAATCAATGTGTTTTCATTAGAATTAACTAAAATGTTCCTGATTTTCCGTTTATATTACCGAGGGAAGATGTACACGTAAAACCGCTCTAATCCGGCTGAAACGTCGATATATGCAATAAAAACCGAACTTCTCCCCTTTTCAATATATTACTCAGTATTTTAACGAGAAACAAATAGATGATTGAAAATGAAGTATTTAAGTTATTATCTAATCAATTATGTGTTTGCATCATTTTTATCGTATATATATGAATTAATACCCATAGACTGTAAATTCACAAAAACGTAGAAAACGGCAAAATATTGCCTAATTCGATGATATTTTGTTTAAGTCACATAAAGGAAAAGGGGATGATAAACGTCAAAATATTGCTAAATTCGATGATTTTTCGTACGAAACAAAATGCAAGACAAATTGTTTAAAATGAAATATTGTGCGAAATTCTGAAATTTGAAGGCCAAATCACATATCGTGATACTACATGAAATAGAATCGAAATATTGGTAAAAATTAATATATATACGTAGTATCAAACTATATGAAAAACGTGAAAAAAGTCACTATTTAACCATATTTGAGGATTTTAACTTCAAAACATAGAGCGAGGTTTCCTATTATTTATATCAAAGAAAAGACATATGACAATGTTGTTTCAAATACAAATGATAAAAATCAATGTGTTTTCATTAGAATTAACTAAAATGTTCTTGATTTTCCGTTTATATTACCGAGTGAAGATGTACACGTAAAACCGCTGTAATCCGGCTGAAACGTAGATATATGCAATAAAAACCGAACTTCTCCTCTTTTCAATATCTTACTCAGTATTTTAACGAGAAACAAATAGATGATTGAAAATGAAGTATTTAAGGTTATTATCTAATCAATTATGTGTTTGCATCATTTTTATCGTATATATATGAATTAATACCCATAGACTGTAAATTCACAAAAACGTAGAAAGCGGCAAAATATTGCCTAATTCAATGATATTTTGTTTAAATCAAACAAAGGAAAAGGGGATGGTAATCGTCAAAATATTGCTAAATTCGATGATTTTTCGTACGAAACAAAATGCAAGAAAACTTGCTTAAAATGTAATATTATGCGAAATTCTGAGATTTGAAGGCCAAATCACATATCGTGATTTTACATGAAATAAAATCGAAATATTGGTAAAAATGAATATATTTACGTAGTATCAAACTACATGAAAAACGTGAAAAAAGTCACTATTTAACCATATTTGAGGATTTTAACTTCAAATCATAGAGCGAGGTTTCGTATTATTTAGATCCAAGAAAAGACATATGACAATGTTGTTTCCAATACAAATTATAAAAATCAATGTGTTTTCATTAGAATTAACTAAAATGTTCCTGATTTTCCGTTTATATTACCGAGGGAAGATGTACACGTAAAACCGCTCTAATCCGGCTGAAACGTCGATATATGCAATAAAAACCGAACTTCTTCCCTTTTCAATTTCTTACTCAGTATTTTAACGAGAAACAAATAGATGATTGAAAATGAAGTATTTAAGTTATTATCTAATCAATTATGTGTTTCCATCATTTTTATCGTATATATATGAATAAAAAACGCATAGACTGTAAATTCACAAAAACGTAGAAAACGGCAAAATATTGCCTAATTCGATGATATTTTGTTTAAGTCACATAAAGGAAAAGGGGATGATAAACGTCAAAATATTGCTAAATTCGATGATTTTTCGTACGAAACAAAATGCAAGAAAACTTGCTTAAAATGCAATATTATGCGAAATTCTGAGATTTGAAGGCAAAATCACATATCGTGATACTACATGAAATAGAATCGAAATATTGGTAAAATGAATGTATTTACGTAGTATCAAACTACATGAAAAACTTGAAAAAAAGTCACTATTTAACCATATTTGAGGATTTTAACTTCAAATCATAGAGCGAGGTTTCGTATTATTTAGATCCAAGAAAAGACATATGACAATGTTGTTTCCAATACAAATGATAAAAATCAATGTATTTTCATTAGTATTAACTAAAATGTTCCTGATTTTCCGTTTATATTAACGATGGAAGATGTACACGAAAATCGCTCTATTCCGGCTGAAACGTCGATATATGCAATAAAAACAGAACTTCTCCCCTTTTCGATATCTTACTCTGTATTTTAACGAGAAACAAATAGTTGGTTGAAAATGAAGTATTTAAGGTTATTATCTAATGTATTATGTGTTTGCGTCATTTTTATCGTATATATAATGAATTAATACCCATAGACTGAAAATTCACAAACACGTGGAAAAACGGCAAAATATTGCCTAATTCGATGATATTTTGTTTAAATCAAATAAAGGAAAAGGGGATGATAAACGCCAAATATTGCTAAATTCGATGATTTTTCGTACGAAACAAAATGCAAGAAAACTTGCTTAAAATGCAATATTATGCGAAATTCTGAGATTTGAAGGCCAAATCACATATCGTGATACGACATGAAATAGTATCGAAATATTGGTAAAAATGCATATATTTACGTAATATCAAACTACATGAAAAAAGTGAAAAAAGTCAATATTTAACCATATTTGAGGATTTTAACTTCAAATCATAGAGCGAGGTTTCGTATTATTTAGATCCAAGAATAGACATATGACAATGTTGTTTCCAATACAAATGATAAAAATCAATGTGTTTTCATTAGAATTAACTAAAATGTTCCTGATTTTCCGTTTATATTACCGAGGGAAGATGTACACGTAAAACCGCTCTAATCCGGCTGAAACGTCGATATATGCAATAAAAACCGAACTTCTCCCCTTTTCAATATCTTACTCAGTATTTTAACGAGAAACAAATAGATGATTGAAAATGAAGTATTTAAGTTATTATCTAATCAATTATGTGTTTGCATCATTTTTATCGTATATATATGAATTAATACCCATAGACTGTAAATTCACAAAAACGTAGAAAACGGCAAAATATTGCCTAATTCGATGATATTTTGTTTAAGTCACATAAAGGAAAAGGGGATGATAAATGTCAAAATATTGCTAAATTCGATGATTTTTCGTACGAAACAAAAGGCAAGAAAACTTGCTTAAAATGCAATATTATGTGAAATTCTGAGATTTGAAGGCCAAATCACATATCGTGATTTTACATGAAATAAAATCGAAATATTGGTAAAAATAAATATATTTACGTAGTATCAAACTACATGAAAAACGTGAAAAAAGTCACTATTTAACCATATTTGAGGATTTTAACTTCAAATCATAGAGCGAGGTTTCGTATTATTTAGATCCAAGAAAAGACATATGACAATGTTGTTTCCAATACAAATGATAAAAATCAATGTATTTTCATTAGTATTAACTAAAATGTTCCTGATTTTCCGTTTATATTACCGATGGAAGATGTACACGAAAATCGCTCTATTCCGGCTGAAACGTCGATATATGCAATAAAAACAGAACTTCTCCCCTTTTCAATATAATACTCAGTATTTTAACGAGAAACAAATAGTTGATTGAAAATGAAGTATTTAAGGTTATTATCTAATGTATTATGTGTTTGCGTCATTTTTATCGTATATATAATGAATGAATACGCATAGACTGAAAATTCACAAAAACGTGGAAAAACGGCAAAATATTGCCTAATTCGATGATATTTTGTTTAAATCAAATAAAGGAAAAGGGGATGATAAACGCCAAATATTGCTAAATTCGATGATTTTCCGTACGAAACAAAATGCAAGAAAACTTGATTAAAATGCAATATTATGCGAAATTCTGAGATTTGAAGGCCAAATCACATATCGTGATACGACATGAAAGAGTATCGAAATATTGGTAAAAATGAATATATTTACGTAATATCAAACTACATGAAAAAAGTGAAAAAAATCAATATTTACCATATTTGAGGATTTTAACTTCAAATCATAGAGCGAGGTTTCGTATTATTTAGATCCAAGAATAGACATATGACAATGTTGTTTCCAATACAAATGAAAAAAATCAATGTGTTTTCATTAGAATTAACTAAAATGTTCCTGATTTTCCGTTTATATTACCGAGGGAAGATGTACACGTAAAACCGCTCTAATCCGGCTGAAACGTCGATATATGCAATAAAAACCGAACTTCTCCCCTTTTCATTATCTTACTCAGTATTTTAACGAGAAACAAATAGATGATTGAAAATGAAGTATTTAAGTTATTATCAAATCAATTATGTGTTTCCATCATTTTTATCGTATATATATGAATTAATACCCATAGACTGTAAATTCACAAAAACGTAGAAAACGGCAAAATATTGCCTAATTCGATGATATTTTGTTTAAGTCACATAAAGGAAAAGGGGATGATAAACGTCAAAATATTGCTAAATTCGATGATTTTTCGTACGAAACAAAATGCAAGAAAACTTGCTTAAAATGCAATATTATGCGAAATTCTGAGATTTGAAGACCAAATCACATATCGTGATACTACATGAAATAGAATCGAAATATTGGTAAAAATGAATATATTTACGTAATATCAAACTACATGAAAAACGTGAAAAAGTCAATATTTAACCATATTTGAGGATTTTAACTTCAAATCATAGAGCGAGGTTTCGTATTATTTAGATCCAAGAAAAGACATATGACAATGTTGTTTCCAATACAAATGATAAAAATCAATGTATTTTCATTAGTATTAACTAAAATGTTCCTGATTTTCCGTTTATATTACCGATGGAAGATGTACACGAAAATCGCTCTATTCCGGCTGAAACGTCGATATATGCAATAAAAACAGAACTTCTCCCCTTTTCAATATCTTACTCAGTATTTTAATGAGAAAGAAATAGTTGATTGAAAATGAAGTATTTAAGGTTATTATCTAATGTATTATGTGTTTGCGTCATTTTTATCGTATATATAATGAATTAATACCCATAGACTGAAAACTCACAAAAACGTGGAAAAACGGCAAAATATTGCCTAATTCGATGATATTTTGTTTAAATCAAATAAAGGAAAAGGGGATGATAAACGCCAAATAATGCTAAATTCGATGATTTTTCGTACGAAACAAAATGCAAGAAAACTTGCTTAAAATGCAATATTATGCGAAATTCTGAGATTTGAAGGCCAAATCACATATCGTGATACGACATGAAATAGTATCGAAATATTGGTAAAAATGAATATATTTACGTAATATCAAACTACATGAAAAAAGTGAAAAAAGTCAATATTTAACCATATTTGAGGATTTTAACTTCAAATCATAGAGCGAGGTTTCGTATTATTTAGATCCAAGAATAGACATATGACAATGTTGTTTCCAATACAAATGATAAAAATCAATGTGTTTTCATTAGAATTAACTAAAATGTTCCTGATTTTCCGTTTATATTACCTAGGGAAGATGTACACGTAAAACCGCTCTAATCCGGCTGAAACGTCGATATATGCAATAAAAACCGAACTTCTCACCTTTTCAATATCTTACTCAGTATTTTAACGAGAAACAAATAGATGATTGGAAATGAAGTTTTTTAGTTATTATCTAATCAATTATGTGTTTGCATCATTTTTATCGTATATATATGAAATAATACCCATAGACTGTAAATTCTCAAAAACGTAGAAAACGGCAAAATATTGCCTAATTCGATGATATTTTGATTAAGTCACATAAAGGAAAAAGGGATGATAAACGTCAAAATATTGCTAAAATCGATGATTTTTCGTACGAAACAAAATGCAAGAAAACTTGCTTAAAATGCAATATTATGCGAAATTCTGAGATTTGAAGGCAAAATCACATATCGTGATACTACATGAAATAGAATCGAAATATTGGTAAAAATGAATATATATACGTAATATCAAACTACATGAAAAACGTGAAAAAGTCAATATTTAACCATATTTGATGATTTTAACTTCAAATCATAGAGCGAGGTTTCGTATTATTTAGATCCAAGAAAAGACATATGACAATGTTGTTTCCAATACAAATGATAAAAATCAATGTATTTTCATTAGTATTAACTAAAATGTTCCTGATTTTCCGTTATATTACCGATGGAAGATGTACACGAAAATCGCTCTATTCCGGCTGAAACGTCGATATATGCAATAAAAACAGAACTTCTCCCCTTTTCAATATAATACTCAGTATTTTAACGAGAAATAAATAGTTGATTGAAAATGAAGTATTTAAGGTTATTATCTAATGTATTATGTGTTTGCGTCATTTTTATCGTATATATAATGAATTAATACCCATAGACTGAAAATTCACAAACACGTGGAAAAACGGCAAAATATTGCCTAATTCGATGATATTTTGTTTAAATCAAATAAAGGAAAAGGGGATGATAAACGCCAAATATTGCTAAATTCGATGATTTTTCGTACGAAACAAAATGCAAGAAAACTTGCTTAAAATGCAATATTATGCGAAATTCTGAGATTTGAAGGCCAAATCACATATCGTGATACGACATGAAATAGTATCGAAATATTGGTAAAAATGCATATATTTACGTAATATCAAACTACATGAAAAAAGTGAAAAAAGTCAATATTTAACCATATTTGAGGATTTTAACTTCAAATCATAGAGCGAGGTTTCGTATTATTTAGATCCAAGAATAGACATATGACAATGTTGTTTCCAATACAAATGATAAAAATCAATGTGTTTTCATTAGAATTAACTAAAATGTTCCTGATTTTCCGTTTATATTACCGAGGGAAGATGTACACGTAAAACCGCTCTAATCCGGCTGAAACGTCGATATATGCAATAAAAACCGAACTTCTCCCCTTTTCAATATCTTACTCAGTATTTTAACGAGAAACAAATAGATGATTGAAAATGAAGTATTTAAGTTATTATCTAATCAATTATGTGTTTGCATCATTTTTATCGTATATATATGAATTAATACCCATAGACTGTAAATTCACAAAAACGTAGAAAACGGCAAAATATTGCCTAATTCGATGATATTTTGTTTAAGTCACATAAAGGAAAAGGGGATGATAAAAGTCAAAATATTGCTAAATTCGATGATTTTTCGTACGAAACAAAAGGCAAGAAAACTTGCTTAAAATGCAATATTATGCGAAATTCTGAGATTTGAAGGCAAAATCACATATCGTGATACTACATGAAATAGAATCGAAATATTGGTAAAAATGAATATATTTACGTAATATCAAACTACATGAAAAACGTGAAAAAGTCAATATTTAACCATATTTGAGGATTTTAACTTCAAATCATAGAGCGAGGTTTCGTATTATTTAGATCCAAGAAAAGACATATGACAATGTTGTTTCCAATACAAATGATAAAAATCAATGTATTTTCATTAGTATTAATTAAAATGTTCCTGATTTTCCGTTTATATTACCGATGGAAGATGTACACGAAAATCGCTCTATTCCGGCTGAAACGTCGATATATGCAATAAAAACAGAACTTCTCCCCTTTTCAATATCTTACTCAGTATTTTAACGAGAAACAAATAGTTGATTGAAAATGAAGTATTTAAGGTTATTATCTAATGTATTATGTGTTTGCGTCATTTTTATCGTATATATAATGAATTAATACCCATAGACTGAAAATTCACAAAAACGTGGAAAATATTGCTAAATTCGATGATTTTTCGTACGAAACAAAATGCAAGAAAACTTGCTTAAAATGCAATATTATGCGAAATTCTGAGATTTGAAGGCCAAATCACATATCGTGATACGACATGAAATAGTATCGAAATATTGGTAAAAATGAATATATTTACGTAATATCAAACTACATGAAAAAAGTGAAAAAAGTCAATATTTAACCATATTTGAGGATTTTAACTTCAAATCATAGAGCGAGGTTTCGTATTATTTAGATCCAAGAATAGACATATGACAATGTTGTTTCCAATACAAATGATAAAAATCAATGTGTTTTCATTAGAATTAACTAAAATGTTCCTGATTTTCCGTTTATATTACCGAGGGAAGATGTACACGTTAAACCGCTCTAATCTGGCTGAAACGTCGATATATGCAATAAAAACCGAACTTCTCCCCTTTTCAATATCTTACTCAGTATTTTAACGAGAAACAAATAGATGATTGAAAATGAAGTATTTAAGTTATTATCTAATCTATTATGTGTTTGCATCATTTTTATCGTATATATTTGAATTAATACCCATAGACTGTAAATTCACAAAAACGTAGAAAACGGCAAAATATTGCCTAATTCGATGATATTTTGTTTAAATCAAATAAAGGAAAAGGGGATGATTAACGTCAAAATATTGCTAAATTCGATGATTTTTCGTACGAAACAAAATGCAAGAAAACTTGCTTAAAATGCAATATTATGCGAAATTCTGAGATTTGAAGGCAAAATCACATATCGTGATACTACATGAAATAGAGTCGAAATATTGGTAAATGTGAATATATATACGTAGTATCAAACTAATGAAAAACATGAAAAAAGTCACTATTTATCCATATTTGAGGATTTTAACTTCAAATAATAGAGCGAGGTTTCGTATTATTTAGATCCAAGAAAAGACATATGACAATGTTGTTTCCAATACAAATTATAAAAATCAATGTGTTTTCATTAGAATTAACTAAAATGTTCCTGATTTTCCGTTTATATTACCGAGGGAAGATGTACACGTAAAACCGCTCTAATCCGGCTGAAACGTCGATATATGCAATAAAAACCGAACTTCTCCCCTTTTCAATATATTACTCAGTATTTTAACGAGAAACAAATAGATGATTGAAAATGAAGTATTTAAGTTATTATCTAATCAATTATGTGTTTGCATCATTTTTATCGTATATATATGAATTAATACCCATAGACTGTAAATTCACAAAAACGTAGAAAACGGCAAAATATTGCCTAATTCGATGATATTTTGTTTAAGTCACATAAAGGAAAAGGGGATGATAAACGTCAAAATATTGCTAAATTCGATGATTTTTCGTACGAAACAAAATGCAAGACAAATTGTTTAAAATGAAATATTGTGCGAAATTCTGAAATTTGAAGGCCAAATCACATATCGTGATACTACATGAAATAGAATCGAAATATTGGTAAAAATTAATATATATACGTAGTATCAAACTATATGAAAAACGTGAAAAAAGTCACTATTTAACCATATTTGAGGATTTTAACTTCAAAACATAGAGCGAGGTTTCCTATTATTTATATCAAAGAAAAGACATATGACAATGTTGTTTCAAATACAAATGATAAAAATCAATGTGTTTTCATTAGAATTAACTAAAATGTTCTTGATTTTCCGTTTATATTACCGAGTGAAGATGTACACGTAAAACCGCTGTAATCCGGCTGAAACGTAGATATATGCAATAAAAACCGAACTTCTCCTCTTTTCAATATCTTACTCAGTATTTTAACGAGAAACAAATAGATGATTGAAAATGAAGTATTTAAGGTTATTATCTAATCAATTATGTGTTTGCATCATTTTTATCGTATATATATGAATTAATACCCATAGACTGTAAATTCACAAAAACGTAGAAAGCGGCAAAATATTGCCTAATTCAATGATATTTTGTTTAAATCAAACAAAGGAAAAGGGGATGGTAATCGTCAAAATATTGCTAAATTCGATGATTTTTCGTACGAAACAAAATGCAAGAAAACTTGCTTAAAATGCAATATTATGCGAAATTCTGAGATTTGAAGGCAAAATCACATATCGTGATACTACATGAAATAGAATCGAAATATTGGTAAAAATGAATATATTTACGTAATATCAAACTACATGAAAAACGTGAAAAAGTCAATATTTAACCATATTTGAGGATTTTAACTTCAAATCATAGAGCGAGGTTTCGTATTATTTAGATCCAAGAAAAGACACATGACAATGTTGTTTCCAATACAAATGATAAAAATCAATGTATTTTCATTAGTATTAATTAAAATGTTCCTGATTTTCCGTTTATATTACCCATGGAAGATGTACACGAAAATCGCTCTATTCCGGCTGAAACGTCGATATATGCAATAAAAACAGAACTTCTCCCCTTTTCAATATCTTACTCAGTATTTTAACGAGATACAAATAGTTGATTGAAAATGAAGTATTTAAGGTTATTATCTAATGTATTATGTGTTTGCGTCATTTTTATCGTATATATAATGAATTAATACCCATAGACTGAAAATTCACAAAAACGTGGAAAAACGGCAAAATATTGCCTAATTCGATGATATTTTGTTTAAATCAAATAAAGGAAAAGGGTATGATAAACGTCAAAATATTGCTAAATTCGATGATTTTTCGTACGAAACAAAATGCAAGAAAACTTGCTTAAAATGCAATATTATGCGAAATTCTGAGATTTGAAGGCCAAATCACATATCGTGATACGACATGAAATAGTATCGAAATATTGGTAAAAATGAATATATTTACGTAATATCAAACTACATGAAAAAAGTGAAAAAAGTCAATATTTAACCATATTTGAGGATTTTAACTTCAAATCATAGAGCGAGGTTTCGTATTATTTAGATCCAAGAAAAGACATATGACAATGTTGTTTCCAATACAAATTATAAAAATCAATGTGTTTTCATTAGAATTAACTAAAATGTTCCTGATTTTCCGTTTATATTACCGAGGGAAGATGTACACGTAAAACCGCTCTAATCCGGCTGAAACGTCGATATATGCAATAAAAACCGAACTTCTCCCCTTTTCAATATATTACTCAGTATTTTAACGAGAAACAAATAGATGATTGAAAATGAAGTATTTAAGTTATTATCTAATCAATTATGTGTTTGCATCATTTTTATCGTATATATATGAATTAATACCCATAGACTGTAAATTCACAAAAACGTAGAAAACGGCAAAATATTGCCTAATTCGATGATATTTTGTTTAAGTCACATAAAGGAAAAGGGGATGATAAACGTCAAAATATTGCTAAATTCGATGATTTTTCGTACGAAACAAAATGCAAGACAAATTGTTTAAAATGAAATATTGTGCGAAATTCTGAAATTTGAAGGCCAAATCACATATCGTGATACTACATGAAATAGAATCGAAATATTGGTAAAAATTAATATATATACGTAGTATCAAACTATATGAAAAACGTGAAAAAAGTCACTATTTAACCATATTTGAGGATTTTAACTTCAAAACATAGAGCGAGGTTTCCTATTATTTATATCAAAGAAAAGACATATGACAATGTTGTTTCAAATACAAATGATAAAAATCAATGTGTTTTCATTAGAATTAACTAAAATGTTCTTGATTTTCCGTTTATATTACCGAGTGAAGATGTACACGTAAAACCGCTGTAATCCGGCTGAAACGTAGATATATGCAATAAAAACCGAACTTCTCCTCTTTTCAATATCTTACTCAGTATTTTAACGAGAAACAAATAGATGATTGAAAATGAAGTATTTAAGGTTATTATCTAATCAATTATGTGTTTGCATCATTTTTATCGTATATATATGAATTAATACCCATAGACTGTAAATTCACAAAAACGTAGAAAGCGGCAAAATATTGCCTAATTCAATGATATTTTGTTTAAATCAAACAAAGGAAAAGGGGATGGTAATCGTCAAAATATTGCTAAATTCGATGATTTTTCGTACGAAACAAAATGCAAGAAAACTTGCTTAAAATGCAATATTATGCGAAATTCTGAGATTTGAAGGCAAAATCACATATCGTGATACTACATGAAATAGAATCGAAATATTGGTAAAAATGAATATATTTACGTAATATCAAACTACATGAAAAACGTGAAAAAGTCAATATTTAACCATATTTGAGGATTTTAACTTCAAATCATAGAGCGAGGTTTCGTATTATTTAGATCCAAGAAAAGACACATGACAATGTTGTTTCCAATACAAATGATAAAAATCAATGTATTTTCATTAGTATTAATTAAAATGTTCCTGATTTTCCGTTTATATTACCCATGGAAGATGTACACGAAAATCGCTCTATTCCGGCTGAAACGTCGATATATGCAATAAAAACAGAACTTCTCCCCTTTTCAATATCTTACTCAGTATTTTAACGAGATACAAATAGTTGATTGAAAATGAAGTATTTAAGGTTATTATCTAATGTATTATGTGTTTGCGTCATTTTTATCGTATATATAATGAATTAATACCCATAGACTGAAAATTCACAAAAACGTGGAAAAACGGCAAAATATTGCCTAATTCGATGATATTTTGTTTAAATCAAATAAAGGAAAAGGGGATGATAAACGTCAAAATATTGCTAAATTCGATGATTTTTCGTACGAAACAAAATGCAAGAAAACTTGCTTAAAATGCAATATTATGCGAAATTCTGAGATTTGAAGGCCAAATCACATATCGTGATACGACATGAAATAGTATCGAAATATTGGTAAAAATGAATATATTTACGTAATATCAAACTACATGAAAAAAGTGAAAAAAGTCAATATTTAACCATATTTGAGGATTTTAACTTCAAATCATAGAGCGAGGTTTCGTATTATTTAGATCCAAGAATAGACATATGACAATGTTGTTTCCAATACAAATGATAAAAATCAATGTGTTTTCATTAGAATTAACTAAAATGTTCCTGATTTTCCGTTTATATTACCGAGGGAAGATGTACACGTTAAACCGCTCTAATCCGGCTGAAACGTCGATATATGCAATAAAAACAGAACTTCTCCCCTTTTCAATATCTTACTCAGTATTTTAACGAGAAACAAATAGATGATTGAAAATGAAGTATTTAAGTTATTATCTAATCAATTATGTGTTTGCATCATTTTTATCGTATATATTTGAATTAATACCCATAGACTGTAAATTCACAAAAACGTAGAAAACGGCGCAAATATTGCCTAATTCGATGATATTTTGTTTAAATCAAATAAAGGAAAAGGGGATGATTAACGTCAAAATATTGCTAAATTCGATGATTTTTCGTACGAAACAAAATGCAAGAAAACTTGCTTAAAATGCAATATTATGCGAAATTCTGAGATTTGAAGGCAAAATCACATATCGTGATACTACATGAAATAGAGTCGAAATATTGGTAAAAGTGAATATATATACGTAGTATCAAACTAATGAAAAACGTGAAAAAGTCACTATTTATCCATATTTGAGGATTTTAACTTCAAATCATAGAGCGGGGTTTCGTATTATTTAGATCCAAGAAAAGACATATGACAATGTTGTTTCCAATACAAATTATAAAAATCAATGTGTTTTCATTAGAATTAACTAAAATGTTCCTGATTTTCCGTTTATATTACCGAGGGAAGATGTACACGTAAAACCGCTCTAATCCGGCTGAAACGTCGATATATGCAATAAAAACCGAACTTCTCCCCTTTTTAATATATTACTCAGTATTTTAACGAGAAACAAATAGATGATTGAAAATGAAGTATTTAAGTTATTATCTAATCAATTATGTGTTTTTATCATTTTTATCGTATATATATGAATTAATACCCATAGACTGTAAATTCACAAAAACGTAGAAAACGGCAAAATATTGCCTAATTCGATGATATTTTGTTTAAGTCACATAAAGGAAAAGGGGATGATAAACGTCAAAATATTGCTAAATTCGATGATTTTTCGTACGAAACAAAAGGCAAGAAAACTTGCTTAAAATGCAATATTATGCGAATTTCTGAGATTTGAAGCCCAAATCACATATCGTGATACTACATGAAATAGAATCGAAATATTGGTAAAAATGAATATATTTAAGTAGTATCAAACTACATGAAAAAAGTGAAAAAAGTCACTATTTAACCATATTTGAGGATTTTAACTTCAAATCATAGAGCGAGGTTTTGTATTATTTCGATCCAAGAAAAGACATATGACAATGTTGTTTCCAATACAAATTATAAAAATCAATGTGTTTTCATTAGAATTAACTAAAATGTTCCTGATTTTCCGTTTATATTACCGAGGGAAGATGTACACGTAAAACCGCTCTAATCCGGCTGGAACGTCGATATATGCAATAAAAACCGAACTTCTCCCCTTTTCATTATCTTACTCAGTATTTTAACGAGAAACAAATAGATGATTGAAAATGAAGTATTTAACGTTATTATCTAATCAATTATGTGTTTGCATCATTTTTATCGTATATATATGAATTAATACCCATAGACTGAAAATTCACAAAAACGTGGAAAACGGCCAAATATTGCCTAATTCGATGATATTTTGTTTAAGTCACATAAAGGAAAAGGGGATGATAAACGTCAAAATATTGCTAAATTCGATGATTTTTCGTACGAAACAAAAGGCAAGAAAACTTGCTTAAAATGCAATATTATGCGAAATTCTGAGATTTGAAGGCCAAATCACATATTGTGATACTACATGAAATAGAATCGAAATATTGGTAAAAATGAATGTATTTACGTAGTATCAAACTACATGAAAAACTTGAAAAAAAGTCACTATTTAACCATATTTGAGGATTTTAACTTCAAATCATAGAGCGAGGTTTCGTATTATTTAGATCCAAGAAAAGACATATGACAATGTTGTTTCCAATACAAATTATAAAAATCAATGTGTTTTCATTAGAATTAACTAAAATGTTCCTGATTTTCCGTTTATATTACCGAGGGAAGATGTACACGTAAAACCGCTCTAATCCGGCTGAAACGTCGATATATGCAATAAAAACCGAACTTCTCCCCTTTTTAATATATTACTCAGTATTTTAACGAGAAACAAATAGATGATTGAAATGAAGTATTTAAGTTATTATCTAATCAATTATGTGTTTGCATCATTTTTATCGTATATATATGAATTAATACCCATAGACTGTAAATTCACAAAAACGTAGAAAACGGCAAAATATTGCCTAATTCGATGATATTTTGTTTAAGTCACATAAAGGAAAAGGGGATGATAAACGTCAAAATATTGCTAAATTCGATGATTTTTCGTACGAAACAAAAGGCAAGAAAACTTGCTTAAAATGCAATATTATGCGAATTTCTGAGATTTGAAGCCCAAATCACATATCGTGATACTACATGAAATAGAATCGAAATATTGGTAAAAATGAATATATTTAAGTAGTATCAAACTACATGAAAAAAGTGAAAAAAGTCACTATTTAACCATATTTGAGGATTTTAACTTCAAATCATAGAGCGAGGTTTTGTATTATTTCGATCCAAGAAAAGACATATGACAATGTTGTTTCCAATACAAATTATAAAAATCAATGTGTTTTCATTAGAATTAACTAAAATGTTCCTGATTTTCCGTTTATATTACCGAGGGAAGATGTACACGTAAAACCGCTCTAATCCGGCTGGAACGTCGATATATGCAATAAAAACCGAACTTCTCCCCTTTTCATTATCTTACTCAGTATTTTAACGAGAAACAAATAGATGATTGAAAATGAAGTATTTAACGTTATTATCTAATCAATTATGTGTTTGCATCATTTTTATCGTATATATATGAATTAATACCCATAGACTGAAAATTCACAAAAACGTGGAAAACGGCCAAATATTGCCTAATTCGATGATATTTTGTTTAAGTCACATAAAGGAAAAGGGGATGATAAACGTCAAAATATTGCTAAATTCGATGATTTTTCGTACGAAACAAAAGGCAAGAAAACTTGCTTAAAATGCAATATTATGCGAAATTCTGAGATTTGAAGGCCAAATCACATATTGTGATACTACATGAAATAGAATCGAAATATTGGTAAAAATGAATGTATTTACGTAGTATCAAACTACATGAAAAACTTGAAAAAAAGTCACTATTTAACCATATTTGAGGATTTTAACTTCAAATCATAGAGCGAGGTTTCGTATTATTTAGATCCAAGAAAAGACATATGACAATGTTGTTTCCAATACAAATAATAAAAATCAATGTATTTTCATTAGTATTAACTAAAATGTTCCTGATTTTCCGTTTATATTAAC
Organism: Procambarus clarkii; assembly: GCF_040958095.1. Taxonomy (NCBI): domain Eukaryota; kingdom Metazoa; phylum Arthropoda; class Malacostraca; order Decapoda; family Cambaridae; genus Procambarus; species Procambarus clarkii. The sequence continues at coordinate 270,016 of NW_027189331.1, forward strand.
GATGGAAGATGTACACGAAAATCGCTCTATTCCGGCTGAAACGTCGATATATGCAATAAAAACAGAACTTCTCCCCTTTTCAATATCTTACTCAGTATTTTAACGAGAAACAAATAGTTGATTGAAAATGAAGTATTTAAGGTTATTATCTAATGTATTATGTGTTTGCGTCATTTTTATCGTATATATAATGAATGAATACCCATAGACTGAAAATTCACAAAAACGTGGAAAAACGGCAAAATATTGCCTAATTCGATGATATTTTGTTTAAATCAAATAAAGGAAAAGGGGATGATAAACGCCAAATATTGCTAAATTCGATGATTTTTCGTACGAAACAAAATGCAAGAAAACTTGCTTAAAATGCAATATTATGCGAAATTCTGAGATTTGAAGGACAAATCACATATCGTGATACGACATGAAAGAGTATATAAATATTGGTAAAAATGAATATATTTACGTAATATCAAACTACATGAAAAAAGTGAAAAAAGTCAATATTTAACCATATTTGAGGATTTTAACTTCAAATCATAGAGCGAGGTTTCGTATTATTTAGATCCAAGAATAGACATATGACAATGTTGTTTCCAATACAAATGATAAAAATCAATGTGTTTTCATTAGAATTAACTAAAATGTTCCTGATTTTCCGTTTATATTACCGAGGGAAGATGTACACGTAAAACCGCTCTAATCCGGCTGAAACGTCGATATATGCAATAAAAACCGAACTTCTCCCCTTTTCATTATCTTACTCAGTATTTTAACGAGAAACAAATAGATGATTGAAAATGAAGTATTTAAGTTATTATCAAATCAATTATGTGTTTCCATCATTTTTATCGTATATATATGAATTAATACCCATAGACTGTAAATTCACAAAAACGTAGAAAACGGCAAAATATTGCCTAATTCGATGATATTTTGTTTAAGTCACATAAAGGAAAAGGGGGATGATAAACGTCAAAATATTGCTAAATTCGATGATTTTTCGTACGAAACAAAATGCAAGAAAACTTGCTTAAAATGCAATATTATGCGAAATTCTGAGATTTGAAGGCCAAATCACATATCGTGATACTACATGAAATAGAATCGAAATATTGGTAAAAATGAATATATTTACGTAATATCAAACTACATGAAAAACGTGAAAAAGTCAATATTTAACCATATTTGAGGATTTTAACTTCAAATCATAGAGCGAGGTTTCGTATTATTTAGATCCAAGAAAAGACATATGACAATGTTATTTCCAATACAAATGATAAAAATCAATGTATTTTCATCAGTATTAACTAAAATGTTCCTGATTTTCCGTTTATATTACCGATTGAAGATGTACACGAAAATCGCTCTATTCGGCTGAAACGTCGATATATGCAATAAAAACAGAACTTCTCCCCTTTTCAATATCTTACTCAGTATTTTAATGAGAAACAAATAGTTGATTGAAAATGAAGTATTAAAGGTTATTATCTAATGTATTATGTGTTTGCGTCATTTTTATCGTATATATAATGAATTAATACCCATAGACTGAAAATTCACAAAAACGTGGAAAAACGGCAAAATATTGCCTAATTCGATGATATTTTGTTTAAATCAAATAAAGGAAAAGGGGATGATAAACGCCAAATATTGCTAAATTCGATGATTTTTCGTACGAAACAAAATGCAAGAAAACTTGCTTAAAATGCAATATTATGCGAAATTCTGAGATTTGAAGGCCAAATCACATATCGTGATACGACATGAAATAGTATCGAAATATTGGTAAAAATGAATATATTTACGTAATATCAAACTACATGAAAAAAGTGAAAAAAGTCAATATTTAATTATATTTGAGGATTTTAACTTCAAATCATAGAGCGAGGTTTCGTATTATTTAGATCCAAGAATAGACATATGACAATGTTGTTTCCAATACAAATGATAAAAATCAATGTATTTTCATTAGAATTAACTAAAATGTTCCTGATTTTCCGTTTATATTACCGAGGGAAGATGTACACGTAAAACCGCTCTAATCCGGCTGAAACGTCGATATATGCAATAAAAACCGAACTTCTCCCCTTTTCAATATCTTACTCAGTATTTTAACGAGAAACAAATAGATGATTGAAAATGAAGTATTTAAGTTATTATCTAATCAATTATGTGTTTGCATCATTTTTATCGTATATATATGAATTAATACCCATAGACTGTAAATTCACAAAAACGTAGAAAACGGCAAAATATTGCCTAATTCGATGATATTTTGTTTAAGTCACATAAAGGAAAAGGGGATGATAAACGTCAAAATATTGCTAAATTCGATGATTTTTCGTACGAAACAAAAGGCAAGAAAACTTGCTTAAAATGCAATATTATGCGAAATTCTGAGATTTGAAGGCCAAATCACATATTGTGATACTACATGAAATAGAATCGAAATATTGGTAAAAATGAATGTATTTACGTAGTATCAAACTACATGAAAAACTTGAAAAAAAGTCACTATTTAACCATAATTGAGGATTTTAACTTCAAATCATAGAGCGAGGTTTCGTATTATTTAGATCCAAGAAAAGACATATGACAATGTTGTTTCCAATACAAATGATAAAAATCAATGTATTTTCATTAGTATTAACTAAAATGTTCCTGATTTTCCGTTTATATTAACGATGGAAGATGAACACGAAAATCGCTCTATTCCGGCTGAAACGTCGATATATGCAATAAAAACAGAACTTCTCCCCTTTTCAATATCTTACTCAGTATTTTAACGAGAAACAAATAGTTGATTGAAAATGAAGTATTTAAGGTTATTATCTAATGTATTATGTGTTTGCGTCATTTTTATCGTATATATAATGAATGAATACCCATAGACTGAAAATTCACAAAAACGTGGAAAAACGGCAAAATATTGCTTAATTCGATGATATTTTGTTTAAATCAAATAAAGGAAAAGGGGATGGTACACGCCAAATATTGCTAAATTCGATGATTTTTCGTACGAAACAAAATGCAAGAAAACTTGCTTAAAATGCAATATTATGCGAAATTCTGAGATTTGAAGGACAAAACACATATCGTGATACGACATGAAAGAGTATCGAAATATTGGTAAAAATGAATATATTTACGTAATATCAAACTACATGAAAAAAGTGAAAAAAGTCAATATTTAACCATATTTGAGGATTTTAACTTCAAATCATAGAGCGAGGTTTCGTATTATTTAGATCCAAGAATAGACATATGACAATGTTGTTTCCAATACAAATGATAAAAATCAATGTGTTTTCATTAGAATTAACTAAAATGTTCCTGATTTTCCGTTTATATTACCGAGGGAAGATGTACACGTAAAACCGCTCTAATCCGGCTGAAACGTCGATATATGCAATAAAAACCGAACTTCTCCCCTTTTCAATATCTTACTCAGTATTTTAACGAGAAACAAATAGATGATTGAAAATGAAGTATTTAAGTTATTATCTAATCAATTATGTGTTTGCATCATTTTTATCGTATATATATGAATTATTACCCATAGACTGTAAATTCACAAAAACGTAGAAAACGGCAAAATATTGCCTAATTCGATGATATTTTGTTTAAGTCACATAAAGGAAAAGGGGATGATAAACGTCAAAATATTGCTAAATTCGATGATTTTTCGTACGAAACAAAATGCAAGAAAACTTCCTTTAAAATGCAATATTATGCGAAATTCTGAAATTTGAAGGCCAAATCACATATCGTGATACTACATGAAATAGAATCGAAATATTGGTAAATTGAATATATTTACGAAATATCAAACTACATGAAAAACATGAAAAAGTCAATATTTAACCATATTTGAGGATTTTAACTTCAAATCATAGAGCGAGGTTTCGTATTATTTAGATCCAAGAAAAGACATATGACAATGTTGTTTCCAATACAAATGATAAAAATCAATGTATTTCATTAGTATTAACTAAAATGTTCCTGATTTTCCGTTTATATTACCGATGGAAGATGTACACGAAAATCGCTCTATTCCGGCTGAAACGTCGATATATGCTTTAAAAACAGAACTTCTCCCCTTTTCAATATCTTACTCAGTATTTTAACGAGAAACAAATAGTTGATTGAAAATGAAGTATTTAAGGTTATTATCTAATCAATTATGTGTTTGCGTCATTTTTATTGTATATATAATGAATTAATACCCATAGACTGAAAATTCACAAAAACGTGGAAAACGGCAAAATATTGCCTAATTTGATGATATTTTGTTTAAACCAAATAAAGGAAAAGGGGATGATAAACGTCAAAATATTGCTAAATTCGATGATTTTTCGTACGAAACAAAATGCAAGAAAACTTGCTTAAAATGCAATATTATGCGAAATTCTGAGATTTGAAGGCCAAATCACATATCGTGATTTTACATGAAATAAAATCGAAATATTGGTAAAAATGAATATATTTACGTAGTATCAAACTACATGAAAAACGTGAAAAAAGTCACTATTTAACCATATTTGAGAATTTTAACTTCAAATCATAGAGCGAGGTTTCGTATTATTTAGATCCAAGAAAAGACATATGACAATGTTGTTTCCAATACAAATTATAAAAATCAATGTGTTTTCATTAGAATTAACTAAAATGTTCCTGATTTTCCGTTTATATTACCGAGGGAAGATGTACACGTAAAACCGCTCTAATCCGGCTGAAACGTCGATATATGCAATAAAAACCGAACTTCTTCCCTTTTCAATATCTTACTCAGTATTTTAACGAGAAACAAATAGATAATTGAAAATGAAGTATTTAAGTTATTATCTAATCAATTATGTGTTTGCATCATTTTTATCGTATATATATGAATTAATACCCATAGACTGTAAATTCACAAAAACGTAGAAAACGGCAAAATATTGCCTAATTCGATGATATTTTGTTTAAGTCACATAAAGGAAAAGGGGATGATAAATGTCAAAATATTGCTAAATTCGATGATTTTTCGTACGAAACAAAAGGCAAGAAAACTTGCTTAAAATGCAATATTATGCGAATTTCTGAGATTTGAAGGCCAAATCACATATCGTGATACTATATGAAATAGAATCGAAATATTGGTAAAAAATGAACATATTTAAGTAGTATCAAACTACATGAAAAACGTGAAAAAAGTCACTATTTAACCATATTTGAGGATTTTAACTTCAAATCATAGAGCGAGGTTTCGTATTATTTAGATCCAAGAAAAGAGATATGACAATGTTGTTTCCAATACAAATGATAAAAATCAATGTGTTTTCATTAGAATTAACTAAAATGTTCTTGATTTTACGTTTATATAACCGAGGGAAGATGTACACGTAAAACCGCTCTAATCCGGCTGATACGTCGATATATGCAATAAAAACTGAACTTCTCCCCTTTTCAATATCTTACTCAGTATTTTAACGAGAAACAAATAGATGATTGAAAATGAAGTATTTAAGTTATTATATAATCAATTATGTGTTTCCATCATTTTTATCGTATATATATGAATAAAAAACGCATAGACTGTAAATTCACAAAAACGTAGAAAACGGCAAAATATTGCCTAATTCGATGATATTTTGTTTAAGTCACATAAAGGAAAAGGGGATGATAAACGTCAAAATATTGCTAAATTCGATGATTTTTCGTACGAAACAAAATGCAAGAAAACTTGCTTAAAATGCAATATTATGCGAAATTCTGAGATTTGAAGGCCAAATCACATATCGTGATACTACATGAAATAGAATCGAAATATTGGTAAAAATGAATATATATACGTAATATCAAACTACATGAAAAACGTGAAAAAGTCAATATTTAACCATATTTGAGGATTTTAACTTCAAATCATAAAGCGAGGTTTCGTATTATTTAGATCCAAGAAAAGACATATGACAATGTTGTTTCCAATACAAATGATAAAAATCAATGTGTTTTCATTAGAATTAACTAAAATGTTCCTGATTTTCCGTTTATATTACCGAGGGAAGATGTACACGTAAAACCGCTCTAATCCGGCTGAAACGTCGATATATGCAATAAAAACCGAACTTCTCCCCTTTTCAATATCTTACTCAGTATTTTAACGAGAAACAAATAGATGATTGAAAATGAAGTATTTAAGTTATTATCTAATCAATTATGTGTTTGCATCATTTTTATCGTATATATATGAATTAATACCCATAGACTGTAAATTCACAAAAACGTAGAAAACGGCAAAATATTGCCTAATTCGATGATATTTTGTTTAAGTCACATAAAGGAAAAGGGGATGATAAACGTCAAAATATTGCTAAATTCGATGATTTTTCGTACGAAACAAAATGCAAGAAAACTTCCTTTAAAATGCAATATTATGCGAAATTCTGAAATTTGAAGGCCAAATCACATATCGTGATACTACATGAAATAGAATCGAAATATTGGTAAATTGAATATATTTACGAAATATCAAACTACATGAAAAACATGAAAAAGTCAATATTTAACCATATTTGAGGATTTTAACTTCAAATCATAGAGCGAGGTTTCGTATTATTTAGATCCAAGAAAAGACATATGACAATGTTGTTTCCAATACAAATGATAAAAATCAATGTATTTCATTAGTATTAACTAAAATGTTCCTGATTTTCCGTTTATATTACCGATGGAAGATGTACACGAAAATCGCTCTATTCCGGCTGAAACGTCGATATATGCTTTAAAAACAGAACTTCTCCCCTTTTCAATATCTTACTCAGTATTTTAACGAGAAACAAATAGTTGATTGAAAATGAAGTATTTAAGGTTATTATCTAATCAATTATGTGTTTGCGTCATTTTTATTGTATATATAATGAATTAATACCCATAGACTGAAAATTCACAAAAACGTGGAAAACGGCAAAATATTGCCTAATTTGATGATATTTTGTTTAAATCAAATAAAGGAAAAGGGGATGATAAACGTCAAAATATTGCTAAATTCGATGATTTTTCGTACGAAACAAAATGCAAGAAAACTTGCTTAAAATGCAATATTATGCAAAATTCTGAGATTTGAAGGCTAAATCACATATCGTGATTTTACATGAAATAAAATCGAAATATTGGTAAAAATGAATATATTTACGTAGTATCAAACTACATGAAAAACGTGAAAAAAGTCACTATTTAACCATATTTGAGAATTTTAACTTCAAATCATAGAGCGAGGTTTCGTATTATTTAGATCCAAGAAAAGACATATGACAATGTTGTTTCCAATACAAATTATAAAAATCAATGTGTTTTCATTAGAATTAACTAAAATGTTCCTGATTTTCCGTTTATATTACCGAGGGAAGATGTACACGTAAAACCGCTCTAATCCGGCTGAAACGTCGTTATATGCAATAAAAACCGAACTTCTTCCCTTTTCAATATCTTACTCAGTATTTTAACGAGAAACAAATAGATGATTGAAAATGAAGTATTTAAGTTATTATATAATCAATTATGTGTTTCCATCATTTTTATCGTATATATATGAATAAAAAACGCATAGACTGTAAATTCACAAAAACGTAGAAAACGGCAAAATATTGCCTAATTCGATGATATTTTGTTTAAGTCACATAAAGGAAAAGGGGATGATAAACGTCAAAATATTGCTAAATTCGATGATTTTTCGTACGAAACAAAATGCAAGAAAACTTGCTTAAAATGCAATATTATGCGAAATTCTGAGATTTGAAGGCCAAATCACATATCGTGATACTACATGAAATAGAATCGAAATATTGGTAAAAATGAATATATTTACGTAATATCAAACTACATGAAAAACGTGAAAAAGTCAATATTTAACCATATTTGAGGATTTTAACTTCAAATCATAAAGCGAGGTTTCGTATTATTTAGATCCAAGAAAAGACATATGACAATGTTGTTTCCAATACAAATGATAAAAATCAATGTGTTTTCATTAGAATTAACTAAAATGTTCCTGATTTTCCGTTTATATTACCGAGGGAAGATGTACACGTAAAACCGCTCTAATCCGGCTGAAACGTCGATATATGCAATAAAAACCGAACTTCTCCCCTTTTCAATATCTTACTCAGTATTTTAACGAGAAACAAATAGATGATTGAAAATGAAGTATTTAAGTTATTATCTAATCAATTATGTGTTTGCATCATTTTTATCGTATATATATGAATTAATACCCATAGACTGTAAATTCACAAAAACGTAGAAAACGGCAAAATATTGCCTAATTCGATGATATTTTGTTTAAGTCACATAAAGGAAAAGGGGATGATAAACGTCAAAATATTGCTAAATTCGATGATTTTTCGTACGAAACAAAATGCAAGAAAACTTCCTTTAAAATGCAATATTATGCGAAATTCTGAAATTTGAAGGCCAAATCACATATCGTGATACTACATGAAATAGAATCGAAATATTGGTAAATTGAATATATTTACGAAATATCAAACTACATGAAAAACATGAAAAAGTCAATATTTAACCATATTTGAGGATTTTAACTTCAAATCATAGAGCGAGGTTTCGTATTATTTAGATCCAAGAAAAGACATATGACAATGTTGTTTCCAATACAAATGATAAAAATCAATGTATTTCATTAGTATTAACTAAAATGTTCCTGATTTTCCGTTTATATTACCGATGGAAGATGTACACGAAAATCGCTCTATTCCGGCTGAAACGTCGATATATGCTTTAAAAACAGAACTTCTCCCCTTTTCAATATCTTACTCAGTATTTTAACGAGAAACAAATAGTTGATTGAAAATGAAGTATTTAAGGTTATTATCTAATCAATTATGTGTTTGCGTCATTTTTATTGTATATATAATGAATTAATACCCATAGACTGAAAATTCACAAAAACGTGGAAAACGGCAAAATATTGCCTAATTTGATGATATTTTGTTTAAATCAAATAAAGGAAAAGGGGATGATAAACGTCAAAATATTGCTAAATTCGATGATTTTTCGTACGAAACAAAATGCAAGAAAACTTGCTTAAAATGCAATATTATGCGAAATTCTGAGATTTGAAGGCTAAATCACATATCGTGATTTTACATGAAATAAAATCGAAATATTGGTAAAAATGAATATATTTACGTAGTATCAAACTACATGAAAAACGTGAAAAAAGTCACTATTTAACCATATTTGAGAATTTTAACTTCAAATCATAGAGCGAGGTTTCGTATTATTTAGATCCAAGAAAAGACATATGACAATGTTGTTTCCAATACAAATTATAAAAATCAATGTGTTTTCATTAGAATTAACTAAAATGTTCCTGATTTTCCGTTTATATTACCGAGGGAAGATGTACACGTAAAACCGCTCTAATCCGGCTGAAACCTCGATATATGCAATAAAAACCGAACTTCTTCCCTTTTCAATATCTTACTCAGTATTTTACCGAGAAACAAATAGATGATTGAAAATGAAGTATTTAAGTTATTATCTAATCAATTATGTGTTTGCATCATTTTTATCGTATATATATGAATTAATACCCATAGACTGTAAATTCACAAAAACGTAGAAAACGGCAAAATATTGCCTAATTCGATGATATTTTGTTTAAGTCACATAAAGGAAAAGGGGATGATAAATGTCAAAATATTGCTAAATTCGATGATTTTTCGTACGAAACAAAAGGCAAGAAAACTTGCTTAAAATGCAATATTATGCGAATTTCTGAGATTTGAAGGCCAAATCACATATCGTGATACTATATGAAATAGAATCGAAATATTGGTAAAAAATGAACATATTTAAGTAGTATCAAACTACATGAAAAACGTGAAAAAAGTCACTATTTAACCATATTTGAGGATTTTAACTTCAAATCATAGAGCGAGGTTTCGTATTATTTAGATCCAAGAAAAGAGATATGACAATGTTGTTTCCAATACAAATGATAAAAATCAATGTGTTTTCATTAGAATTAACTAAAATGTTCTTGATTTTACGTTTATATAACCGAGGGAAGATGTACACGTAAAACCGCTCTAATCCGGCTGAAACGTCGATATATGCAATAAAAACTGAACTTCTCCCCTTTTCAATATCTTACTCAGTATTTTAACGAGAAACAAAAAGATGATTGAAAATGAAGTATTTAAGTTATTATATAATCAATTATGTGTTTCCATCATTTTTATCGTATATATATGAATAAAAAACGCATAGACTGTAAATTCACAAAAACGTAGAAAACGGCAAAATATTGCCTAATTCGATGATATTTTGTTTAAGTCACATAAAGGAAAAGGGGATGATAAACGTCAAAATATTGCTAAATTCGATGATTTTTCGTACGAAACAAAATGCAAGAAAACTTGCTTAAAATGCAATATTATGCGAAATTCTGAGATTTGAAGGCCTAATCACATATCGTGATACTACATGAAATAGAATCGAAATATTGGTAAAAATGAATATATTTACGTAATATCAAACTACATGAAAAACGTGAAAAAGTCAATATTTAACCATATTTGAGGATTTTAACTTCAAATCATAGAGCGAGGTTTCGTATTATTTAGATCCAAGAAAAGACATATGACAATGTTGTTTCCAATACAAATGATAAAAATCAATGTATTTTCATTAGTATTAATTAAAATGTTCCTGATTTTCCGTTTATATTACCGATGGAAGATGTACACGAAAATCGCTCTATTCCGGCTGAAACGTCGATATATGCAATAAAAACAGAACTTCTCCCCTTTTCAATATCTTACTCAGTATTTTAACGAGAAACAAATAGTTGATTGAAAATGAAGTATTTAAGGTTATTATCTAATGTATTATGTGTTTGCGTCATTTTTATCGTATATATAATGAATGAATACCCATAGACTGAAAATTCACAAAAACGTGGAAAAACGGCAAAATATTGCCTAATTCGATGATATTTTGTTTAAATCAAATAAAGGAAAAGGGGATGATAAACGTCAAAATATTGCTAAATTCGATGATTTTTCGTACGAAACAAAATGCAAGAAAACTTGCTTAAAATGCAATATTATGCGAAATTCTGAGATTTGAAGGCCAAATCACATATCGTGATACGACATGAAATAGTATCGAAATATTGGTAAAAATGAATATATTTACGTAATATCAAACTACATGAAAAAAGTGAAAAAAGTCAATATTTAACCATATTTGAGGATTTTAACTTCAAATCATAGAGCGAGGTTTCGTATTATTTAGATCCAAGAATAGACATATGACAATGTTGTTTCCAATACAAATGATAAAAATCAATGTGTTTTCATTAGAATTAACTAAAATGTTCCTGATTTTCCGTTTATATTACCGAGGGAAGATGTACACGTAAAACCGCTCTAATCCGGCTGAAACGTCGATATATGCAATAAAAACCGAACTTCTCCCCTTTTCAATATATTACTCAGTATTTTAACGAGAAACAAATAGATGATTGAAAATGAAGTATTTAAGTTATTATCTAATCAATTATGTGTTTGCATCATTTTTATCGTATATATATGAATTAATACCCATAGACTGTAAATTCACAAAAACGTAGAAAACGGCAAAATATTGCCTAATTCGATGATATTTTGTTTAAGTCACATAAAGGAAAAGGGGATGATAAACGTCAAAATATTGCTAAATTCGATGATTTTTCGTACGAAACAAAAGGCAAGAAAACTTGCTTAAAATGCAATATTATGCGAATTTCTGAGATTTGAAGGCTAAATCACATATCGTGATTTTACATGAAATAAAATCGAAATATTGGTAAAAATGAATATATTTACGTAGTATCAAACTACATGAAAAACGTGAAAAAAGTCACTATTTAACCATATTTGAGAATTTTAACTTCAAATCATAGAGCGAGGTTTCGTATTATTTAGATCCAAGAAAAGACATATGACAATGTTGTTTCCAATACAAATTATAAAAATCAATGTGTTTTCATTAGAATTAACTAAAATGTTCCTGATTTTCCGTTTATATTACCGAGGGAAGATGTACACGTAAAACCGCTCTAATCCGGCTGAAACCTCGATATATGCAATAAAAACCGAACTTCTTCCCTTTTCAATATCTTACTCAGTATTTTAACGAGAAACAAATAGATGATTGAAAATGAAGTATTTAAGTTATTATCTAATCAATTATGTGTTTGCATCATTTTTATCGTATATATATGAATTAATACCCATAGACTGTAAATTCACAAAAACGTAGAAAACGGCAAAATATTGCCTAATTCGATGATATTTTGTTTAAGTCACATAAAGGAAAAGGGGATGATAAATGTCAAAATATTGCTAAATTCGATGATTTTTCGTACGAAACAAAAGGCAAGAAAACTTGCTTAAAATGCAATATTATGCGAATTTCTGAGATTTGAAGGCCAAATCACATATCGTGATACTATATGAAATAGAATCGAAATATTGGTAAAAAATGAACATATTTAAGTAGTATCAAACTACATGAAAAACGTGAAAAAAGTCACTATTTAACCATATTTGAGGATTTTAACTTCAAATCATAGAGCGAGGTTTCGTATTATTTAGATCCAAGAAAAGAGATATGACAATGTTGTTTCCAATACAAATGATAAAAATCAATGTGTTTTCATTAGAATTAACTAAAATGTTCTTGATTTTACGTTTATATAACCGAGGGAAGATGTACACGTAAAACCGCTCTAATCCGGCTGAAACGTCGATATATGCAATAAAAACTGAACTTCTCCCCTTTTCAATATCTTACTCAGTATTTTAACGAGAAACAAAAAGATGATTGAAAATGAAGTATTTAAGTTATTATATAATCAATTATGTGTTTCCATCATTTTTATCGTATATATATGAATAAAAAACGCATAGACTGTAAATTCACAAAAACGTAGAAAACGGCAAAATATTGCCTAATTCGATGATATTTTGTTTAAGTCACATAAAGGAAAAGGGGATGATAAACGTCAAAATATTGCTAAATTCGATGATTTTTCGTACGAAACAAAATGCAAGAAAACTTGCTTAAAATGCAATATTATGCGAAATTCTGAGATTTGAAGGCCTAATCACATATCGTGATACTACATGAAATAGAATCGAAATATTGGTAAAAATGAATATATTTACGTAATATCAAACTACATGAAAAACGTGAAAAAGTCAATATTTAACCATATTTGAGGATTTTAACTTCAAATCATAAAGCGAGGTTTCGTATTATTTAGATCCAAGAAAAGACATATGACAATGTTGTTTCCAATACAAATGATAAAAATCAATGTATTTTCATTAGTATTAATTAAAATGTTCCTGATTTTCCGTTTATATTACCGATGGAAGATGTACACGAAAATCGCTCTATTCCGGCTGAAACGTCGATATATGCAATAAAAACAGAACTTCTCCCCTTTTCAATATCTTACTCAGTATTTTAACGAGAAACAAATAGTTGATTGAAAATGAAGTATTTAAGGTTATTATCTAATGTATTATGTGTTTGCGTCATTTTTATCGTATATATAATGAATGAATACCCATAGACTGAAAATTCACAAAAACGTGGAAAAACGGCAAAATATTGCCTAATTCGATGATATTTTGTTTAAATCAAATAAAGGAAAAGGGGATGATAAACGTCAAAATATTGCTAAATTCGATGATTTTTCGTACGAAACAAAATGCAAGAAAACTTGCTTAAAATGCAATATTATGCGAAATTCTGAGATTTGAAGGCCAAATCACATATCGTGATACGACATGAAATAGTATCGAAATATTGGTAAAAATGAATATATTTACGTAATATCAAACTACATGAAAAAAGTGAAAAAAGTCAATATTTAACCATATTTGAGGATTTTAACTTCAAATCATAGAGCGAGGTTTCGTATTATTTAGATCCAAGAATAGACATATGACAATGTTGTTTCCAATACAAATGATAAAAATCAATGTGTTTTCATTAGAATTAACTAAAATGTTCCTGATTTTCCGTTTATATTACCGAGGGAAGATGTACACGTAAAACCGCTCTAATCCGGCTGAAACGTCGATATATGCAATAAAAACCGAACTTCTCCCCTTTTCAATATATTACTCAGTATTTTAACGAGAAACAAATAGATGATTGAAAATGAAGTATTTAAGTTATTATCTAATCAATTATGTGTTTGCATCATTTTTATCGTATATATATGAATTAATACCCATAGACTGTAAATTCACAAAAACGTAGAAAACGGCAAAATATTGCCTAATTCGATGATATTTTGTTTAAGTCACATAAAGGAAAAGGGGATGATAAACGTCAAAATATTGCTAAATTCGATGATTTTTCGTACGAAACAAAAGGCAAGAAAACTTGCTTAAAATGCAATATTATGCGAATTTCTGAGATTTGAAGGCCAAATCACATATCGTGATACTACATGAAATAGAATCGAAATATTGGTAAAAAATGAATATATTTAAGTAGTATCAAACTACATGAAAAACGTGAAAAAAGTCACTATTTAACCATATTTGAGGATTTTAACTTCAAATCATAAAGCGAGGTTTCGTATTATTTAGATCCAAGAAAAGACATATGACAATGTTGTTTCCAATACAAATTATAAAAATCAATGTGTTTTCATTAGAATTAACTAAAATGTTCCTGATTTTCCGTTTATAATACCGAGGGAAGATGTACACGTAAAACCGCTCTAATCCGGCTGGAACGTCGATATATGCAATAAAAACCGAACTTCTCCCCTTTTCATTATCTTACTCAGTATTTTAACGAGAAACAAATAGATGATTGAAAATGAAGTATTTAAGGTTATTATCTAATCAATTATGTGTTTGCATCATTTTTATCGTATATATATGAATTAATACCCATAGACTGAAAATTCACAACAACGTGGAAAACGGCCAAATATTGCCTAATTCGATGATATTTTGTTTAAGTCACATAAAGGAAAAGGGGATGATAAACGTCAAAATATTGCTAAATTCGATGATTTTTCGTACGAAACAAAAGGCAAGAAAACTTGCTTAAAATGCAATATTATGCGAAATTCTGAGATTTGAAGGCCAAATCACATATTGTGTTACTACATGAAATAGAATCGAAATATTGGTAAAAATGAATGTATTTACGTAGTATCAAACTACATGAAAAACGTGAAAAAAGTCACTATTTAACCATATTTGAGG